>NC_142943.1:6985790-7058290 GCF_046866305.1 Octopus bimaculoides
CACATATTTAAATTGTTTTTGTTTACTTAGAATGAAGTTCTCAAGATTTCTAGTCATTGGTAACCATGTATAACACTATTTCATTCATTTTAGAACTCAACACCTTGACATAACCTGTGGCTTATTAATCAAACATTTGGTAAATTTTTACTATTACACCTGCCTCACTTCTTAATATCCATCCTTCAATATTTGTAAGTTTTTTTCCTTCTCTAAATCCAAATTCCACAAATACCAACATTTCTTTTTCTATTCTTCATTCACCAATCAACAAAATCAGACTGGTACCAGTTATCTATTGAGGACCATTCAATCATTTATATTTACTCCTTCCTCCTCAACAAAAGCATGGCCTGGCTTCACTCTAAAAATATCAATATTTACAATACAGAAATATTTTTATTCTGTTGATAACCTTTGTACAGTTTAACAAGTGTTGTGCACTTGTGTGTTTTGTGTTTTAACCTTTGTACAGCTCTTCACTCAGATAAATCCATATCTATTATTGATTGTTTATCTATTTCACACACAGATAACAATTTCTATTCAAGTACATTGTTTCAGCTATTTCCGGTTTTTTTTTTTTAATTAAATAAGCACAAGCATAGCTGTGTGGTTGAAGAATCTTGCTTTGCAACCATGGGGTTTTGGGTTGGGTTCAATCTCAGTGTATGGCATCTTGGGCAAGTATCTTCTACTATAGCCCCTGACCAATACCTTATAAGTGAATCTGGTGCACAGAAACTGTGTTGAAGTCCATCATATCTGTATGAGGCCTAGTGGTTAGCATGTTGCACTCACAACTTCTTAACCACACAGCCATTCCTGCACCTGTCCAATTCCAATTTATAACCAGAAAAAAAAATTTTACTAATATTAACCAATCATTAATGAGGAAAATAAAGCAAGTAATTAAATAATTGTTTTTTATTATTAAGTATTATAAAGACTAATAACATCTATTATTGGATACCATTGAACTGACAACACTGGATAGCATTTTATGAAGGCCATAAAAGAAACAATGTGTAATTTTTTAATTAATTATTATACAGGGTGTCCACAAGGTCTGAGTACATGGAGTAAATAAAATCGTAATGTAAACAATTGAATATAAGAAATAATAGTTTCTTAAAGTATGTGTTAATCCCCATGTGGGTACATGGAGTAAATAAAATCATAATGTAAACAATTGAATATAAGAAATAATAGTTTCTTAAAGTATGTGTTAATCCCTATGTGGGTACATGGAGTAAATAAAATCATAACATAAACAATTAAATATAAGAAATAATAATTGCTTAAAATATGTGTTAATCCACATATTATAGGTGCTTATAGGTGCAGGAGTGGCTGTGTGGTAAGTAGCTTGCTTACCAAGTACATGGTCCTGGGTTCAGTCCCACTGCATGGCACCTTGAGCAAGTGTCTTCTACTATAGCCTCGGCCCGACCAAAGCCTTGTGAGTGGATTTGGTAGATGGAAACTGAAAGAAGCCCATCGTATATATATGTGTGTGTGTTTGTACCCGTCCCTCACCATCACTTGGCAACCGCTAGTGGTTCAGCAAAAGAGGCCGATAAAATAAGTACTAGGCTTACAAACAATAAGTCCCGTGGTTGATTTGTTCGACTAAAGGTGGTGCTCCAGCATGGCCACAGTCAAATGACTGAAACAAATAAGAGAGTAAAAGAATAAAAGAATTATCTAACAATGTACAAAGTACAACAAAGTACAGCTAGCAGTACTCTGTGGTACATTTCTGTACTTTATCTAGTTTATTCTGTCAGTGTTTTAGTTTCGTCCCTTAAGATAGCAAGTTCACATTACACCCAAATATTGATTTTGTTCTCCATCCTCCATTTGAAAGCAAAGTAACAATAATAATAGATTGTGTTTGATTTTATTGGTCAAGCCCCTGTTCCCCCCCCCCCCCCCCCCACCATCTCCACCATCACCACACACACTTTGTCCTTCCTTTATCAAAGTTAGCCATTTGTCTAACCAAAATAGAATCAATTTTTCACCAAAGGTCAGTTTTAGTGGTAGTGGTGGTGATGGCAGTGGTAGTGGTGGTGGTGGTGGTGGTTGAGATGGTGCTGGTGCTGGTGGTAGCAGTGGTGATGGTGGTGGTGGTGTGTTGCCAGATATAGAACTACAGTTTAACAAATGTTATCTCATATTTATTTTGAATCTCTTTAAGGGTCTTGTCACACAAGTAAATATTCTCTCTGGAAATGACTTCCCCTTTTTATCTCCTCGCTACCACCACCACCACCACCACCATCACCACCACCACCACCACCACCACCATGACCACAACAACCATCATCACCACCACAACAACCATCATCACCACCACCACCACCACTACCAACACCGTTATTACTGTTACTACCACTGCCACCTACGCTACTGTCAAGACCACGACAACCACCACCACCACAACCATCACCACAACCACCACTACTACCACCACCACTACCCCTACCTCTAAGATTGCCACAACCAACCTATCACCACTGCTGCCACCAATGCCACCACAACCATCGAAACTTCTACAACCAAGACCACTGCAACCAACCCTACTACAACCACTACCTTCACCACCACCACCACCACAACCACCAAGACTGTACCAACTCCATTCCGACCATCAGCCATTTTGATAGAAATCATATTCCGTTTGCCTTGGAAATAAAGGGACAGTACATTGGATAAATGTAGTCCTAGATACACAATGTCTGGTACAAAGACAACAACTAGAACTAGGATAATCAGGATAGCCTGAGTTTGGGTTTGTTGGATTAGGAGAGATTTAAGGTTAAACAACAGCAACAACAATAATAGAAATGGCAACAACAACAACAACAATGACAAGATTAGCAACAATAGCCACGGCAGCAGCAGCAGCAACTGATAATAGAATATCAAGCACAAAGAAGGATGGAAAATTAATCTCTAAAATCTGATAAAATAATTGTGGTTGACATTCTGGCAAATTCCAACAGGAAAGTACTAATTGTTGTTGTGCTTCGTCACAGGAAAAACAAGCTTTTCCTTTCTGACGAATATATCTTCATAACATTCTTGATTTATTAACATAAGGGATTCTAGGACAAGTGATGTTTTGGCATGTCAACCACCTCTGGGCCTATGAATCAAACAAAAGCATTTGGTTTTTGTTTATAATTTCAACAAACAAACTGTTTGCTGATTTGTACTGATCTTCGTCATCGTTTAATGTCCATTTTCCATGCTGGCATGGGTTTGACAGGAGCTGGCTAGCCAGGGAGCTGTCCAGACTACAGTTGTCTGTTTTGGTATGGTTTCTATGGCTGGATGCCCTTCCTAATTCCGTCCACATTACAGAGTGTACTGGGTGATTTCTACGTGCTACCAGTATGGGTGTGTTTGCACAGAACTGGCATAAGTGCGTTTATGCGACGCTGGCACAAGTGCATTTTATGTGGCACCAGCAAGAGTGCCTTTTACATGGCACCAACAGGAGTGCCTTTTATATATATTTGATATATTCTTTTCTACTCTAGGCACAAGGCCTGAAATTCTTGGGGAGGGGGTCAGTTGATTAGATCAACCCCAGTACGCAACTGGTACTTAATTTATCGACCCTGAAAGGATGAAAGGCAAAGTTGACCTTGGCGGAATTTGAACTCAGAACGTAAAGACAGACGAAATACTGGTCAGCATTTGGCCCCACATGCTAACATTTTTGCCAGCTCGCCGCCTTCCAAATTTGGTATATTGATGTAGTGATGAGGTACAAATGTTCAGAAAATAGGCACTCATCGAAGAAAATAGACAGATAAAGAAAATACATAGTGTAGTTTTAAGCAGACTACAACTTGGCTTCTTACTATGGAAACAGGCACCAATGTAGCTAAAATTACCTGAAATTTGCAAACTTTAAAAGCTATTAACTTTTTATTTATTAATTTGTGGCAAAAATGAATTTCATTTCCATAATTAGCATATAAAACTGCATCAATATGCCAAATTTGAAAACAACAGGAACAAAATTTAAAAAAATAGAAAGCTGTGATAGCAAAAGAAAATGTCTGTGTTGTGAATGAACCCTTTGGCATTCAGGTTACTCTGTCAAATGGAATTCGTATTCATTCACATTGTTTTGAATTTGTCATGCATTATCTTGTAGCTTCAAGATTTCAATAACATAATCGTCTATTTTTAGAACAATATTGTAGGGTGGGTGTGAGAGGCTGGATTTCACCAGTTTGAACATAAAACAGGTAGAATATTTAGGCTGGTTATGGTCAGTTTAAATGCTAAAGAGTTAACCAAACTTTTAGACCAGTTCAAATACATTTGGGACACATTTGACCTGTAGCACATCCATCTTCACTGTGGTTTGCCATGGAGGAAAGCAAATGTTTTCTCCACAGCAAAGTACAGTAAAAATGGCATTTTTACAAACCAGATACGTCCCATATGTATTTGAACTGATCTAAAAATTTGTTTAACCAATTATATATTCGGAAATCTCTTTGAAAACAAAAGCCATAGCCAAATTGTTCTTGTTATGATGCCTATCAGGAAATTTCTGTGTGTTATGCTAATATAATTTATAATCTTTAAATTATACATAATGAAGATGAATAATTCCTGTGAAGTCAATAACATGTTAATATAATTGCATGCTTGATGGTTCGACATTAATTCATGAAATCAAAGGTTCTGGCACAATCTGGAACATTAAAAGGTTTTATAGGTTAAGATTTTTTCTTAAAGAGAAATATTGAACCATGTTATTTTTGAGATAAGATCGTTGCTAATACACATTAAAGTAATGGCCTTAGCGAAGCTGTGGAAACTATTAATTAATGAACATCTTTAAGAAGAAATTCCTCCTGGAAACAATATACAACACTCTTCTTTGGAAACAGTGGAAAAGGTAAACGGAAATCTCAGAATATGTAGAAACCATTAAGTAAGTCATCATCATCATCCTCACCACCAGCAGCACGACCACCACCACCATCATCATCATCATCAGCATCATCACCACCATGACTACAACCACCTTCATCACCACCACCACCACCACCATCATCATTTAACGTCATTCTTTTTTTCCCATGTTGGCAAAAATGAGCAACCCTGTGATAGACTGGCGTCCCATCCAGGAGGGGAATATATATATGCCATGGAAACCAGGAAACCGACCCTTATGAGTCACTATGACTCAAGAAGGTAACTTTACTTTATGTTTTACCATCATTTCTACGGTTGGATGCCTTTCCTAACACCAACCACTTTACAGAATGTGCTGGGTATGTTTTTTTTCATGGTATCAGCACTGGTGAGGTCACCAAGTGCTTGCAAGACAAAACCTTCTTAACTAAGAGAGAATTATAGAGAGGGATAAGGAAATTATGATAGAGAGAGAGAGAGGAGTAAGTGTCTTGCTGAAGAGGTGAATGCATAGCTTCTCCATCAGGAGAGAGAGAGAATGAGGTCAAGGTACAAAGTGAATATGAGAAAGAGAACAGGGATAGAAGGAGAGAAAAGGTGGGTGGGTAAGTGTGCTGGAGTGAAAAGAGTTGTAACAGGTAATTAAAGATGGGGATTGAGATGAATGCAATGGGTATCAGTCAGGTGGAAGTGAAAAAAAAATTGGTTCAGATTTTTAACCAAGTCCAAACACTGAATTATTATTTTTATTCTCTTTCTGGCATGAATGATTTTGATAAATCTCATTTAAATATAACAGAAATGTGTTATGAAGCAAGAGATGTGAGTTTGGTAAATGCACCAATGGCCTTTTAAGGCGGACATGTCTTCCATGCGGAATTAAAACGGCCAACACCACATTTCAGAAGGTAATCGATCATATTATTGGAAATGACATTGATAATGTTATTCATCAGGTTGATGTATGTGTTGAAGCTGCTAAAACTGTTGGAAATCTACTTATCAAGGTAGATAGAATCATAAAGCAACGTTACAATCATTAGGTATGGTGATCAATCAAACTAAATCTGTATTAGAGACTGCTGAATTGCCTTTGAGATGATAAAAACCAACAAGGAGGTAGATGTCACTAGATTATTGGGTGGAATTCCGGTTTGTGTGTGTGTGTCTGTGTGTGTTGGCACTCTGTCGCTTACAACGTCGAGGGTTCCAGTTGATCCGATCAACGGAACAGACTGCTTGTGAAATTAACATGCAAGTGGTTGAGCACTCTCCACTGACACGTGTACCCTTAACGTAGTTCTAGAGGATATTCAGCATGACACAGAGTGTGACAAGGCTGACCCTTTAAATTACAGGCACAACAGAAACAGGAAGTAAGAGTGAGAGAAAGTTGTGGTGAAAGAGTACAGCAATACCCAATATACTCCACAGAGTGATGGGTTTTGGGAATGGCATCCAACCATAGAAACCATTCCAAAGTTGATACTGGAGCTCGATGTGGCCTTGTAAGCTCAGCAAATCTTGTCAAACTGTCCAATGCATGCCAGCATGGAAAGTGGATGATAAATGAGGATGTTAATGATAATGATGGTATGTACAGGAAAAAGTATGATAGGCACAATCTGCAGCTTATACCATTTGTTTTCCCACACACTTTTTGCTGTTGAGGCTATTGGCATCCTCTGCAGAGAGTGTTTATTACATTTGGATGGAGATCCACAAATGTGTTCTTCAGTGAAAACTTTATTACATTTAGGAAGGGCATCCAACTGTAGAAACTCTGCCAAATCAGATTGGAGCCTGGTGTAGCCATCTAGTTCGCCAGTCCTCAGTCAAATCGTCCAACCCATGCTAGCATGGAAAGCGGACGTTAAACGATGATGATGATGATGTTAACACAGAACAAATGCATTTTGTTGGATAGATATTATAAAATTTGGTAATACTAGTAAGTACAGAAGCAATCACACTACGAGCTGTATATTCGGTGAAGACACTCTAAATTCCTCAATAACAGTCATTCATCTAACTTGTGTCAAAATCTGAAACTAATATATTCCTGATAATTATTACCGATTCTCTGCTCTGATGCAAAGTCAAAGTTAACCTGGCTGGGCTTGAATAAGGAACGCAAAATTATGCAGTGGGTAAATTCAACACAGAATATACCAGATCACCTACCTATTGCATTTTTTATGTCTAATGTTGCTAGAAAACCAAAATGGTTAAGTAATTGCAGCATAGAAGAGCTATTTTAGTGATTTAGTATACAGAAATAAGCTGTTAAAATAATACTTCTTGTTTATTTTGTTGTGATATCATCGTTCTTGTCGTCCCAATGTAATCAGTGAAGCCGTGTCAATGAGCCGGATATAATTGTGGGACTAAAACTTTCGATACCTTGAGGAATAAACGAAATGGGAATTGAACATTTTTGCGTGAGTTTTGGAATTTCTAAACTGTGTGTTTTATTCTGTAATTGTTTCAACACACAGATTTCAGATTGTGTCACTTACCAGACAAGTGAGTACAGCTTAAAAATAGAATTGTTAAGTTTAGAGGAATAACAAAGAGCTGCAAAAACCCATACAGGAATGTTGATTTAATTTTATATTTAGTTTCGAATAAGTTACATCACAGCCGAGATGTTTGATTCAGCAGCTGATTGTTGCTGTTGCTCTAATTTCCAGCGCCTGTTTACAATGAGACACATGAAGGTTTTGTTTATAAAACGTATGTAGATATATTCTTTCAGAAGTTCCTGTTATTGTATTCTGGTCATATTAGGGTACTGACTTTCTAGGGTATAGTCAACACTTGGGCAATCTTTGAATTTAGGACACCAATTTGAATTCTTATTTCTTTATTGCCCACAAGGAGTTAAACATAGAGGGGACAAACAAGAACAGACAAAGGGATTAAGTCGATTACATCAACCCCTGTACACAACTGGTACTTAATTTATCGACCCCAAAAGGATGAAAGGCAAAGTCGACCTCGGCGGAATTTGAACTCAGAACGTAACGGCAGACGAAATACCGCTAAGCATTTCGCCCGGCATCCTAACATTTCTGCCAGCTCGCCGCCTTTTTTGAATTCACCAATTTGAATTCTGTCAATCAATAGTGATGACGAAGGCGAAAATGACTTGTTTTACTTCATTTCTTAAGAGTGAAAGAAAGTGAAACAGGGAGGGATTTGAATATAAAATGTAAAAGAATGTAACAAACTAGCACAAAGTATTTCAATTTGAGGCTCCACTGATTCTGCCAACCACAACCCACTATACATATTAATCGTTATAATACACATCATAATCATGTGTTTATTGCATTCTAGCCATGCTAGGACACTGACTTTCATGAATTTAACCAATCCTTGTGGATTGTCATTGAGCTTAGGACATCACTGCTTTCATCAATAAATTATCAGAGAAGCGAAAGTGATGTTCTAGATGCAAAGACCGCCCAGTATTGTCAGCAAAATTTGTAGTATTGAAATACAAAACGTAAAAGATCGTAACAAGCCGGAACAAGGTATTTTGGTTTGATGCACCGAGTTTGCCAGCCACCGCCACTACCATCACCACCCACTATGTCTGTTAATCGTTATATAATAAACATCATATCTATGTGTTGAAATGTCAAGTTGTGTAGAATGTTTAGAGATGAATTACATAGCATACTAAATATACTAGCGATTACTGTAACTTCTGCTGTCAGTGAACGAAAGACAAACTCCGCCTTTAATGACGTCCCAATAGAAACCACAGGGACAGCATGTTTATGCATCCCATCTGTTTGTTTGGAATATTGCATTACATTGAGGAAGTTGTTCTATACAACAAACACCTCTACACAACAAACATTAGCTGTAAGCTAATGCAGTTTATTACAGAACCATGCTACAAAGTAAAATCATAAAAAATATTGGCACTCTTGTATTCATTTCAATTATCCCCTCTCTTAGATACACAGAGTGCTAGCTTATCTATCAAATTAATATGCAGTTAGATCTATAAAGGTAACTATAATATGACTCTCTAGTGAAATTCATCTAGAAAATTAATAGTGATGGGATTGTATGATCCCATTTCTGTGACAAGTGATTTATATTAATCTATTTTAATTAACAAACAAAGTCCTAATAATGATTCTTGTGTGGAACGAGAAATAGACTGAGAAATATCGCAATTCTATAAATATTAAACCACTTGGGGATTGGGGTACTACTTTACATTTAAAGAAGTCTCGGCGCATCATTTTTACATATATATAAAAATATGTGTGTGTGTTTCAAATATGGAGTTATATCCTTAAAACTAATTTTATTCGGTCAAGGCTTGGACAGCTTATTTCCTCTATGATTTTTATGTAGGCGTAGGCATGGTTGTGTGGTTAAGATGAACTAAGGAGCACCATTGGTTAAACTGGGTTGGACACTCTCACGGTTTTGCTTGAAATATCTTTGAACAATAAAGTCTGAAATATAAGTAAAACTGTTTGTCTTTGTGATTGATGACAAAACCGGATCTTACATTATTATTATTTATACAGTAACAACAACAATTATAACAAACTAGTCATCAGGTTTATGTTATCTGAGGTTGCAATAAAAACAACGTGACATCTGATATCTTATTAATGGTTGCTGCTAACACTACAAAGTTTTTTATTACTGCCACCTTCGCTAAGGTTTGTTTGTTTGTCTGTAGACAAGATATCTCAAGAACTGCTGGATGGATTCGGATGAAACTTTCAGGGATGTTTGGCCTCATGACTGGCACGAACTGATTAGATTTTGGGATCGATCTGGTAGCAGACAAGGATTCTGGATTATTTTTCTGTTTTTTTTTTTACTTAATTTTTGAGAGCAGTCAGGTTCATTTTCAGTATTCTTGTTTGTGAGAGCAGTCAATTTTATTTCAGATATTCTCATTTTAAAAATCATCTCTAGCTAATTGTTGAGAGGACGTTGGGGTTGCCTTGGCAGAGGTTTGTGCTCTCTGAGTGCTCTTGTTTTATTTTATTTTATATCATAATTCGCGAACAATTGCTGTTGATCGCAGGTTTCTTTTCATTCTTTTCTACTCTAAGCACAAGGCCTGAAGTTTTTTTGGGGGGGTAGAGGTCAGTTGATTAGATTGACCCCAGTATGCAACTGGTACTTAATTTATCGACTCCAAAAGGATAAAAGGCAAAGTCAACCTCGGCGGAATTTGAACTCAGAACATAAAGACAGACGAAATACCGCTAAGCATTTTGCCTGGTGTGCTAATGATTCTGCCAGCTCACTGCCTTTAAAAGTGTGAAGAAGAAAGAGATAATCCTTTCTACTCTAAGCACAAGGCCTGAAATTTGGTGGGAGGAGGCCAGTCGATTAGATCAACCCAGTATGCAACTGATACTTAATTTATCAACCCCCCAAAGGGATGAAAGGTAAAGCTGACCTCAGCGGAATTTGAACTCAGAACGTAGCAATGAGCGAAATACCACTAAGCATTTCGTTTGCCCTCCCCCATTCTGTCGTTATATTTAAGTTATCACGTCAATTAGTGTTTAATAACTCGGTCTGTTTATATCTGTTACTTATTTGGAGGTTTGGTAAGTGTTTGTGATAACCAAGTTTCGCTGAAGAGGTCAAATAAGACGGGAATGTCTCCGAGTTGTCACCCTTTTTATCAAAGCCCAGCTTCATGCTAAAATTCAAAGTTGTCTCGTCTGTTTTTCTTGGTTGTAATTATAATTACTCATTAAGCTAATTTTGTTTTCATTCCTCATTACGACTGGTTTTTAATTAAGAAAAAAAGTGTTTTGTTTCTATACATTGAGTTTGTTTGCAACAACTTGACTATGCTTCCTGCAAAAGGCAACCCTAGCTAATTTCCAGTCCCCTCCCCTGTCGACACCCCCAAATCACCCCACCCCACCCTACCGCCTTCACCTCTGTCATTCTTTTAAGTTGTTACGACCGTATTATAAGCAAGTAGTGTCATGATGTATCTGTTGAAAGATCGATAAAATAGATCGTGAATCACACTGCATGGAAGACAGAGAGGGGAAGGAGGAGGAGTGGGGGAGAAGTAGAGAGAGAGGAGGGGAGAAAGAAAGAGGAAGAATAAGAAAGAATGAGAAGGAAATGAGAGATGAACAGAAAGTAAGAGAAAGAGGGGAGAGAGGATAAGAGAAAAAGAATTAGAGAGAAAGAGAGGAAAGGGGGGGGGGAAGAGAAAGGAAGAATCAGAGAGAGGGATTAAGAGAGGGAGAGTGAGAGAGAAGGAAAGATAGAACGAGAAGGAGAAACGATGAGAGAGTGAGAGAGCATTACTCTCATAATCAGATTATTATAAAATCTCTCCTTACGCTGGCACCAACAACATAACTTAAAGTACATACACGCACACATACACACATACATGCACACATACACACACACACAGAGGTAAAGCGTTGCATTCAGATAACTAATGTTAATCGTATATTGGTACATGCATACAGATGGTATAGCTATAGGCTCACCTTTGGAATTTGACAGAAACTGTGTTAATATATATAGTTTCTTTAAGAAAATCAATAGTTGTACATACTTAGGTGCATACATAAATTTACATATGCTTATAAATATACTCATACACACACACACACACGTGCGCACACACATTCATGCACCTTTACACACATACTGATGTACGCATACACAAACTATATATACATATATATATATATATATATATATATATATATATATATAAAGATCTGGGTAGGCAGTAGCTCATCATGAAATACTATGTGGAAATATTTTGGCAACCGACAACATCTATCTATCTATCTATCTATCTATCTATCTATCTATCTATCTATCTATTTATATATCTATCTATCTATCTACATACACAAAGGACTTTTTCATTTTTACAAGCACCAAACTAAAACACCTGCTTGTGGTCACACACCTGTCTTTGTCCTTTATTTTTCTATAGATTTCAACTATATACAAACACATATGTATGTGTGTATGTATGTATGTATATATATATAGTTCAGGTTTACAGATAATATAAGATGAAAACAGGTGAGGGAGTAACAAGCAGGTGTATTAGTTTGAGGCTCAGGAAGAATGGAAAAGTCTTTAACTTTTCGAGCCTAGCTCTTCAACAGAAAGGGTTCAGGGGAAAAAATGGAGAGAGAAAAAATGTGTAGGGATTAATGGTTCGAAAGAAGCTGTTGTATATCATCATCATCATCATTATCATCGTTTAACGTCCGCTTTCCATGCTAGCATGGGTTGGACAATTTGACTGAGGACTGGTGAACCAGATGGCTACACCAGGCTCCAATCTGATTTGGCAGAGTTTCTACAGCTGGATGCCCTTCCTAACGCCAACCACTCCGAGAGTGTAGTGGGTGTTTTACGTGCCACTGGCACAGGAGCCAGTCCATCGGCACTGGCAACAATCTCGCTCGAATGTCTTTTCACGTGCCAGGGGGCGACGTTGGTAACGATCAACGGCCACACACACACACACACACATATATATATATATATATATATATATATATATATATACAAATTTAAAAGTTAAAAACCTTGAAATATATATATATATATATATATATATATGACATGACAGGTTTTTTGCAGTTTTCGTCTATCAAATCTACCCACAATTTTTTTTTCAACCTGAGGTAATAGTAGAAGACACTTGCTTCAAGTGTCCTACAGTGGGATTGAACCAGGAATGATGTGGTTGAGAAGCAAACTTCTTACCACACAGCCATGCCTGTGCCTATAGGTAGATAGATCAATAGAGAGAGAGAGAGAGAGAGAGAGAAAGCTATTTTGTCTAAAAGTTGTTGTTCAGTGGTTGGGGTAAATGTCTGAAGCTTTAAGAAACAGAACTAGTAATTTAATAATCACAGCATTTAGTAATGAAAACACTTTGCAGACATGTCTAATATTTATAAGTCCACTCACACTATACTTAATCCACAGCAAAAGGTTGGATTTATTCCATTCTTATATAATGCTTAATACGTAACTCTTTCTGGTGTTCCAAACACAGCACGTGACTGCAACGGCATTACACGCAATATATACAATGAGGTGTCTGTCGAGCATGAAAGTTTTAAGCTATTTACTGAATTATGTATTAAGTTTTATGTATTAGTATTTTGTTAATGAATTGGAAATCATTTGCCTTTTATGCTGAATAATTAGTTCTAATAGCTTTAGTGTGTGTAGACACTGCTTACTTAGTCTACTTAAGTGGTTTGCACCTGGTAACACCTTCAGACCTCCAGTGAGCCCACGCCATATTATTGATTTCGGCCTTTTCTGATGATTGCCAGAGTTTTATGGTTATGTAAACTCCTGGTATGAAACCCACAGGTAAAGTGGATGATATGAGAATATAATATTTTAAAATAATAATAATATTATTAATAATGATGATGATGATAAACAGTTGTGGTTACTGACAAAGGTGGTAGTAGTACCAATGATCATCAGAGCCCTGGGAACAGTGAGTAAAAATCTTGAGAAGTACATGGGAGAAATAGGGGCTGCAATAAGGGTGGAGCACTTGCAGAAAACAGCACTGCTTGGAACCACCCAAATACTCCAGATAGTGCTTGAAATATAAGGGGTGTTACTTAGTTCGCTGGTAGTGAATTGTTCAATACACTGCCACAAAGTTTTCACCAAATTTGGCAAAAGTACTCATAACCCTAACCCGAACCCTAAAACCAAAACCAGTACAAATGCATGAACGATGTCATAAATAACAGTACCGCCAATAGTTGTTGTTGACAAACAACGGCACCAATTTTATTCAAGGGAAAAGATCTCATTACACCGCACAACGTTTTGTTGACAATTCACAGCAGTAATTGTGTCGATTTGTTCGGCTAAAAAATTCCAAGGCAGTGCTCTAGCATGGCCGTCGTCCAATGACCAGAAGCAATTTAAAGATCAATGATAAATCTTATAGATGAGATGATCTCGGAACAGTCCAGTCACAGATCAGTCCGGTGACGGTTGGCCTTGAACAACAACAACGGCGACGATGACCACGATGTCCACAATAACAACAACAAAAACAATATCGATGGAAACGCATCCAAACATCTACTCAAATCCAAACCGTAGCCTATGTTATTATAAGTATTTCTAAGCCATCATTTTATAAATAATACTTTCTCTAATATCATTAAATCGATATAAAATCAATATGGAAACATATACTTTTGTTTTTATATATTTTAGCCATAAGCCTTTTATGTTCATATATCGAAATATCAATTTGTTTCTTTCTCTACAACCAAGAACGTCCGTCTTATACTTCCCCACGTAACTACTCACACGTTCACAAACAAACACACACATGCAAACTCACACAACCCGACAAATACACAAACTCTCACACACATGCACGCAACACACACACACACACACACACAAGACCTCATAAACTCCATCTAGTTTATAATTCTACTTCCTATTAATATGTTTGTGTCCCATATTTTCCAACCTCAACGAAAGGAAATTAATTTAACGAACTCGAACACCGAAATTGATCGTGTTTTTACTATTACTACTACTACCACTGCTGCTGCTGCTGACAATAATGATGATGATGATGGTATAGCTTTCTTAAGCTATACGCAAACAAACCAGTGGAGACGAGAATGCATTTATCAAAGGTCTGTTTACGTACACCAGGGCTTAAGTCGTCAGTTATTTCTACTTAATTCACTCAGATTCGTTTCGCACTCAATGTTGACATTCTTTTGTTTTCCTTCTTCTCCCGAAAGTCCCCTTTTCTTTTGTTGCTGACCCAACTTCCTAGCTAGCCCGCAACGAAGTTCCTGTCTACAGTTCGTCGGTCACGAATCCTGCCCTACAGGGGCAATGATTTTTATTGGCCACAAGGGCACTTGATATTGAGGACAATAAAGAATGCTGGCACTCCGTTCGTTATGACGACGAGAGTTCCAGTTGATCCGTTCGACGGAACAGTCTACCCGTGAAATTAATGTGCAAATGATTGAGCAGTCTTAATGTAGTTCTTTTGTACTCTTAATGTAGTTCTTATGTACTTTTAATGTAGTTCTCAGGAAGATTCAACATGACACACAATGTGACAAGGCTGGCTCCTTTGAATTACAAGTACATCTCATTTTTACCAGCTGAATGAACTGGAGCAAATTGAAATAAAGTGTCTTGCTCAAGGACACAGCGCGACGCCGGGAATTGAACTCACGACCTTACGATCGTGAGCTGATGCCCCCTAATCACCAAGCGACGTGCCTTCACATTGAGGACAATATCAAAGGATGAAATACAGCACACAATGTGAGGTTTACATCGATCCAAAATTTCCTCACATTTCCTCAACTCCGGGATAAAGTTATAATGGAAGAAAGGTTTTTATGATATTTTGGGAGTATCTTCTTCTTCCATTATAATTATTCTATTGATTCAAGGGGCTAGAAATACGAAGAATGAAGTTCTCAGGCGGAGTAAATTCAATAACCGTTTATTCATTGGTGCTTTGTACAAGAGGTTTGCTTTCAGTAACCATCTACACAGCAGTGCGTAGTTAACCTTCTCTTCCATACAAAAGCCTGCTGTGAGCTCCTAACTTGAGAAGAATGAGAGGGAAAATATTGTTGTCTTTTCATTAAATAATGGTTGCAAGCGAGATCTGGTTTTTGTCTCGCGTATGGTAATGGTCTCAGGCGGGAAGCATTTGTTTTGGTTACACATTCTCCCCTCCACTAACAGATCATATTTCTGGTTTCCTTCTTGTTGGTAATACAAACAAACGTGGAATTTTTTATAGTTTTCTCCGTTAGAATTTTGGTTAATATTGTATATGTGTCATATGCAATATGTACTTACATTTGAAAATTACATTTCTTTCTGTGTGCTTTTTACAAAAATTATAAATATATGCAATATCTTGTTTACTTCTCGTTTATGCCTTTATTTATGTTAGTTGCTGCGTTAGTGCATAAATATCTGAAAAAATATTGCGGCGAAAGAAAACAGAAAAACATTCGTATGATGAATTAGTCATTTTTTTCACCAACAGGGAAAAAATGCCAGCCATAGGAAACTTACATCTCTCTGTAAGTATATTTCGCTCGAAAAAAATCTGTTCAGGCTGGTATGTAATATGGTGAATATTTTAAAATCATACGAGAGACCATTATGAGAAATTTGCAAGTCACTACAGGTATATTGGGCTTCGTATATTTGTACCCCAGTGTCACTTTGATGGCATGCGTTTCTCTTTCACTCAATAATTATAATTGACCCCCAATGCTCCGACGACAACAGAGGCAATCTTTATGTTCGTCTCTCGTAGCTTCCACATCTTAACAATCTCAATTCTCAGGTCTCCATGTTTATCAATCTTTTTCCTTTCTTTCATGATATGTTGATCTGGCACTGTCACATCAATAATTAGGCACCCTTGTGATGTCGAACATGCGTTGTCTTCTCGTGTTTCCGTGGCTGTAATCGACTTCTTGCGACAAGTTTCAAATTTAGGCACAAGGCCAGCAATTTTGAAAGGAAAGCGTTGGTCCATTCTGTCGACCCCTTTTACTTAATCAGTACTTTAATTTGTCGACTTCGAAAGGATGTATAGCAGTGATTCGAAACTGAACCGCAAGATAACCGGTCAGGCTTCCCGACTGAACCAGACAAGTATTTTGTCTGGTGCTCAAACATAGTATTTAAATTCTTCAAAGGAAGCTTCTATGGCTGTGTCAAGAGAAATGGCGAAGTAAGATAATGATATTTTTTTCAAAAACTAAGTATTATCTTACAAATTGTATAAACACATTAGGCTGCACGTTTCTAAGATTTATCTGTACAGACACATACGTACCGTACATAGATGCATACGTACAAAAACACGTACATACATGCATGCATGTATACATACATATACAAGGAGACATTGTTAAAAGGGCATTGGTAGGCAGTATGTATAGACCTAGACAGAGAGAGGGGAAGGGAGGAGGAAATAAAGAGGGGGGGAGAAAGCAGGAGAGACGGGGAAGGCGGAGAAACGAAGAGAGATATAGATGCAGAAATATAGACAGACAGGGAATGATTCGTGTGTGAGAGATTCCGTTTATGTATGAATAGGAGAATGGGGAGGTTGGGAATAGAGAAAGATATACGCCATGGACATATATGGATAGATTCAGTCACAAATACATCACCACATATAGTATATGGACATAGGCACGTACACGTATACATACAGTATATATATATATATATATATATATATATATATAATTATTACAAATTGAAAGGGTAAATGATTATCAATTTATTAATTAATAAATCAATTAACAATTAATAATTTTTACCAAGCCCATCGGTATGAAAGCACCATTATTGGTGGAGAACTTAAGACACCGACTTTGAACCGTCAACCTTGACTCTCACTCGAACTCGACTATAACACGTAACTGACTCTTAACTCCAACTGAGAACTCGTATAACGACTGTTACACAACTCCTTGTACTGGTTCACGCCGTGTTTATAGTGGCTGGACCATACCGCTTGTCCTGTGGGAGGGGTGTACTATTTCCACTACAGCAGAAAGCCATAGAATAAGTAAAAAAAAAACATAAGTACAGGGGTAGATTTGTCTGATTTAAATTTTCAAGGCGGTACCCCAGCATGGCCGCATCTAATTCCAGTAAATCAAAACCCATTTAATTCCAAGATTAATACATAAAATTATTTTATATGAGACTTCGCTAATAAATAGACATATATTGCAGTGCCCCAGCATGGCCACAGCTCATGAGCTGAAACTAGATAAAATGAAAATGAAATGAAAATGTAGAAAAAACAAACAAAATCGGTGAATATTAAGTATTTATGGAATTTTGATTTACTGTCGGGTGACTTTTGGCCAACCCAGTATAATGAATGTGTATGTGTATGTGTGTGTGTGTGTACAATTATTTTCTCACATCGGCAGAAGGCAACATGTTTTGAAGGTGATAATAGTCAATTCACTTGCTCCCCAGTACATGACTGATCCTTTTAAAGATCCCTTGCAGAACGTTAAAGAGAATTAAAGACCTCCAAAAGGTTTATTCTCTGTTATAATCGAGTCTCTGAATTAACCATAGTTTTTTTTAGATGATGATGATGATAACGGTAATGCTGATGATAATGATGATATTGATAATAGTTTTTAGCGTTAATGCTCTGACAAAGGCGGCGAGCTGGCAGTATAGTTAGCACGCCGGAGAGAATGCTTAGCGGCATTTCGTCTGTCTTTGCGTTCTGAGTTCAAATTCCACCGAGGTCGACGTTGCTTTCATCTTTTCGGGGTCGATAAATGAAGTACCAGTTGCGTACTGGGATCGATCTAATCGACTGCCCCCCTCCCCCAAAATTTCGGGCCTTGTGCCTAGAGTAGAAAAAGAATCGTTAGCACGCCGGAGAGAAAGCTTAGCGGTATTTCGTCCATATTTAGGTTCTGAGAACAAATTTCGCCAAGATCTTAACCCCTCTCCCGAAATTGCTGGCCTTGTGCCTAGAATTTGAAACTGATATTAAATCTCTGACATGAAGTTGGTTTCAGTATTTCTTCCTCCTTTTCTACACTCCGAGTTGATGAAATTCGTACAAAGTAGAAACTAGCTATTTTACTGGGCCATTCCATAAATAATGTGCTTTTTTATACCTATAGAAGAAATCATGACCACTCGAGCCATTATTATCACCAGCATCGTCACCGTCGTCGTGGTGGCTTCTGTTAATAGAGTGTGAAAGCGCGTCGCTTAGTGGTTAAGGTATTCAGCTCACGATCGTAAGATCGTGAGTTCGAATCCCAGCGGCGCATTTTGTCCTTGAGGAAGACACTTTATTTCACGTTGTTTCAGTCCACTCACCTGGCAAAAATGAGCAGTGCCTGCATTTCAAAGGACCGGCCTTGTCACATTCTGTCTCATGTTGAATCTCTTTACATACATATACATACATGCATATATGTCTGGTCTTCGAAACGTCTAGATAGAATAGAGACAGCTGATGAAGGGATATTCCAAGGGGCTTTCCGTTTTCCTATGTGTTCGTTCCGTTGTCTGTAGTTTATTGTTCTAACGTCCTGTACCCTGATATGCATGTATATACACATGTAGATGTAAGTATGTACATATATGTGTGTATACATGTATATATATTCTTTGTATTATATATATATATATATATATATATATATATATATATATATATATAAACAACGATCTCCTTTACAAGCTGTTTGTATGTATATGGGTGTATATATATATATCTGTATATATACGCGTATGTACATATATATATAATATATATATATATATATATATAAATATATATATATATATATGTATGTATGTATGTATAATATGTATATACACATATATTAATAGCTGTCTGCCTATCTATCTATCTATCTATCTACATAGATGCGCACGCGCGCGCACACATACACATATATAATAATTTTGCCAGTTCAGTGTCTGTGTGTGTGCATGTATATACATATATACACTGCATACACACACATACATAATTTCTCTTTATCTCTCTTCCCCTCGGTCTGGTCTCTTTCTGTCTGTCTGTCTCTCTCCACACACATATATATATATATATATATATATATATATATATGTGTGTGTGTGTGTGTGTGTGTATATATACCAACAGGATAGCAAGTCCGTTGGCATTCCCATTGTTAATCTCCTTACCTAAAATAAAAGCTAGCACCTTGTTCAAACCTTATTAAAAGACTCCTTAAACGAAAACAAACTCGTGTTGATCACTTAGTCACGCCTGGCTCTAACGTTCGCGCTACGTGACGTCACACTGGTGCTCCATGGCTTCTCCGTTAGCCACATGCTTATTTATCTTACGTTCGCGACACATTAACCATTTTTGTCATTGTATCCAGCAAATTTGACATAGGTATAGATAACATTACATCTCTGCCTTCACCCCACCATATTTCTTTCGTCTTTTAAAGAATGTGTAAAGAACACTTTGAAAATGAGATTTTCAAGACGTATTTTACAACAATTCCGACAATATTTGGATCATTATTCCCAGTTCAACCCGTCCCCTCTTTCCATGAAACAGTTCATTGACTTTGGTAAGTACACTTAAACTCACTGGTTCACACGTACATATATAGTTTATATATTTATCTTGATATGCATATATACATAAGCATTCACAGTATGCGTACACGTACGTATGCAAAGCTTCGCCCATAATTACAGCTTACTTAAACCGCTCACACGTACGCACAACTGCCCAGCCAGTCACCCACACAACCCCCTATATATATATATATGTATATATATATATTATATTCTATATATATATATATATATATATATAATTACACGTACACATACATACATATCGTTTATATGCCTGTATAGAAAAATCACGCGAGCTCCGAAGTATACACAAGCCGCTCCGTTTACATGCAACATACATACACATGCATATCTAAATCTAAGCCACCCACACAGATACCCGATATCCATGTATGATGGTACAGCCTTACATACGCTCTCATATTTGTGTACGCATATACACGCATAGGTTGGGCATTGTGTACACACATAGTCTCAACGGTAAACACACACACATAAACACTTCTAGTACATTCACATATACGCACGCACGCACTAATAATGTATAAAGCACTGCATACATTTACACGTACGTGTGTTGCTATACTCAATTATAGATGTGTATACGCATATATTTATACCTGTATGGTTTCCATGTTTATGTACATAAACATCTTGTTCTTTCTCTCTTTTCTTTTTTTTCCTCATATTTCGAACGAATGAAAACAGTCGCTTACTTTCGTTTTCATATCTTTGCAGTTATATATATTATATGTTTTTTCGGATTTATGTTTTACCGACTATATATATATATATATATTTATATATAATGTAGTGTGTACGTGCGTGTATATTATGTGTTTGTATGTATGTGTGTGTAAATTGATGTATACATGTGTGTATGTGTATAGATATATATTATGAAATATATACATATTGGATATTTTGCCCGTTTTGTACATACGCGTACGTGTGTGTGTATGTATCTTTGACTGAAATGAAATTCGAGTGCGGATTCCGTTGTAAAAATATGGTTGCCAACAAAATTATTCCATCCAAAAAATGCAAATTTATTTATTTGGCTGATTGGAAAGAAAGCCATTTACCATTTCATGATCAGCACTGACTTAATTCGCAGAACGATTCTTTGATCTGCACCAACTTTTACCGTTTATTTGTTTTTCTCTTCTACACATCCGTGTATTTATATAATCATCTATCTACTTTTCTGTCGGTTTATTTATATTTAACCTATTTGTCTATCACATTGAGCGCGTTTTTTCAACTATGGAATACATATCCTTCTTTCAGTCTTTCTATCTTATCTATCTGTCCGTCTTTCTGTCGATCGATCTGTCTGTTTATCTTTCTGTCGATCAATCTACCTATATCTATCTATCTATCTATCTATCTATCTATCTATCTATCTATCTATCTATCTATCTGTCGATCTATCTATCTGTCGATCTATCTGTCTGTCGATCTGTCTGTCTACCTTTCTGTCGATCTATCTATTTGTTTATCTTTCTGTCTGTCTGTCTGTCCGTACGCACGCACGTAGGTACGTATGTACGCACGTATACATGTATATGGGGAGGAAGATGCTTGTTACCTTGTTTAATATTGTTTGTAATAAATATATTAAATATATGTATATATTATATATAATTATATATATATATATATATGTAATTATATATATATATATATAATGTAATTATATATATATATATATAATGTAATTATATATATATATATATAATATAATTATATATATATATATATAATATAATTATATATATATATATATATAATATAATTATATATATATATATATAATATAATTATATATATATATATATATAATATAATTATATATATATATAATATAATTATATATATATATAATATAATTATATATATATATAATATAAGTATATATATATATAATATAATTATATATATATATAATATAATTATATATATATATATATAATATAATTATATATATATATATATAATATAATTATATATATATATATAATATAATTATATATATGTAATATAATTATATATATATATATATATATAATATAATTATATATATATATATATATATATATAATTATATATATATATGGTCCAGATGGACTATATGTAATCTGAACCTTTCCCCACTTATTATTATTATTTTTTTTTACGGAATCCCACGTTTTAGGCTATGGAGATTTCGATTCTGAAAAAAAATATTTAAAAAATCTCAATTTCAAAATTTCGATTCCCCCCACCCCCGGTCTTTATATAGATCCACAGAGTAAACCTAACCCTGGTTTTGTGAGATTTGGCTGATATTTCTAGCATGTAAATAGCCTGCTTGGTGGGGGTGGGGGTGGAATTGAAATATATATAATGCATGTGTATTTGCATACTTTCATATATTATGTACAACAGTAACACAAACGGACGACAGTGATCTCTTTAGTGGTCGTTAACCTTTTGCTTTCTTTGTGTGTAAAACTTACACTCGAAATTCCTCTTGATTCAAATTATGTTTACATAATTACTTCCAACACATGCATCACACACACACACACACACATACATGCAGGGAGCAGTAGAGAGAGAGAGAGAGAGATGCACAAGAGTTGTATTGAAAATCAATGTCCGTGTTATATAGGTGTTGTTTGTTTGTCAACCAACAGATATATCTGTTTCTCACGCAATTGAATAGCTGAATGAATGAACGAATAAATATTATTATCATATATGCCCATCCTTATGTCTGTGTGTCGTGAATGTGATGTGTGCGTGCGTGTGTTTGAAGAAGGGGCGGCGTTCAAACATAGCCGCCCGCTCTTTATTTAACACGCTTGCGCTGGCCTCGTATTTGAACTCGTACCGTCCGATTAGCACAGGTTTATCAAATACCGAATAAACACAATTTGGACACACTTACACAAGTGCCCCCCCCCCCACCGACTTTGTTTCTTCGTAACTTCCATAAAAATGGATATTTTTTAATGAAATTTTCTACATATACGCTTCAGATAGTGTAGATTCCGATTATATCGGAATTTGTTGTAAAAAAAAAAGGGGGGGGGGGGGATTCCGTGAGTGAGGAGAGGAATTTCGGAGAATTCACACGAGTTAGCTTTGTTTCTTAATAACTTTCAGAAAAATTGATAATTTATAATGAATTTTTCAACAAGTATCTTCCAGATTGTGTAGATTACGATTATATATCGGAGTTTTATATGAAACAAAATTGGTGAACTTGTACACATACACAGATCACATATGTCTACAAAATGAAACTTGAAATTTCGAAAAAAAATTGTGATGTGTCAGTATGTATGTATGTATGCGTGGTCACTATATATATATATTTTTTTCATATTAGATTCTTATATAATTGTAATCTACACACTCTGAAAGGTGTTTGTAGCAGATTTCACTAAAAAAGTACTCATTTTTCTGAAAGTTACAGGGAAACAAACCGACTCTTGTGAATTTTCCGAAACTCCTCTCCCCACCTGCGGACAATTTTTTTTCACTACAAATTCCGATATAATCGAAATTTTTACCACCTGAAGCGTATTTGTAGTAAAATTTGTAGTAAAATTCATTAAAAGATATTTATTTTTCTAGAAGTTATGAGAAAACAAAGTCGGAGGCAAATTTGTGTAGATATATATGCCCACAATTTGATTAATTTACATGAACGCGAAAGCCTCAGCAGGATCCCTCTACGTGCTAGAAACAAAGCGAAATCACCCTAGACAACACTTTCAAACGAAGAAAAGAGACTTGGTGTAATGGATGTTGAGGTGTTGGTGGTAGATACCCTTAAAAAGACAAAATGGTCACGATTGGAACACATTTTTGGTGGGAGGTCTGCTCGTTTAAGGATGACCTGGGATTAAAGATCAACACAAATATATTGTTTGTGTTAAAAACATTTATACTATGGCGCTTTCCTAAGTGGCGAGCTGGCAGAATTATTAATCCACCGGACAAAATGTTTAATGGCTTTAGGTTCTGAGTTCAAATACCGCCGAAGTCGACTTTGCTTTTCGAGGGTCAATAAAATAAGTACCAGTTGAGCACTGGAGGTGGTCGATGTATTCGATTAGACCCCTCTCACCAATATAGCCAAATGCAAGGGTTGATTTTTGTAGTTTTTGAGTGGGCATGCTGAAGCGCCGCCTTGAACAAATCGACCTCAGTACTTATTTTCAAGCCTGGTACTTATTCTATCGGTCCCTTTTACTGAACCGCTAATTTATGGGGACGTAAACACACCAACACCTGTTGCCAAACGGTGGTGAGGACAAATACAACACACACACACATTTCCACACATGTATGTGTATGAGTCAATTCTGTAACTTCACACTCGGTAGTGTGTGTATATGTATGTAGTTGTAAACTTGTCTCTGTAATGTCCCCTCTTCCCTCGGTTACCCTTGTAGCAAAATATTCGCCGAATACTTAGTGTTTGAGTTTGTTTGTGTCATACACTCCTGGTTTCTTAACACTCACTCCCAACCTCGTCCAATTTACTTTTGGTCTTTTAAAAATTTCTTTAAAAAGTACTTTAGGCCTCATTGATTCTAACAGTTACTTTTTTCTTAGTGACTGTGAATTAGATTTGTCAACTGCCTACCAAATATATGTAACGTTGACGAAGTAGATTTTACAGACTTTGGTGATCATTTGAAATGAAAACATTGTTGGAGAGTGAAAAAAGTACAATACTTAGCCTTTCTCATTATCGAAAGTGAAAGTTGCTTGCTAATGTTTTCTTAAATTTACGTTATAGAGTTGTTTGGCAAAATCATTAAAGCATCAGAAAAATGCCTCTACCTTCTGAGTTCAAGTCCTGCCGAAGTCAGCTTTGTTTTTTATCCTTCCTGGATCGATAAAATGTCCTGGGGTTGATATGATTAACTGCTCCCATCCCTCTGATTTTCCGGGCTAGGACCTATGTATATAAGAAACTATTATTAAATGCACATTATTTTTGCCGTCACCCTGACAAAATATATGATTGCGTAGGGACGAAACTATTTTGTACACATTCGTTCAGTGCTTGAGCATCATTGAGCTGTGGAGTTTTATTGTAGTTTGTAAGAAGAGTCCAGCGAGACGGGCTGAATCCATGGTGAATATTGTTCCGCTGCCTTCTTTAGCCAGGAAAACCAGCCAGTTTTCTTCTGCCTGGTGATTCTGGAGAAAGCGGTTGTATGGTGGGCGCTATTAAGGAATGAATATAGACATCTTCCTCTTCGTCTAAGCCTTCCCGGTTTTTTGTCTAAGTACTACTGGAGAGGGAGCTGCTGCCCTCATGTTGATTTCCTTGAAAGACGTGAGTGTAGTGTATGACTCGAGTAAGTGTGTCTGTTTTTAACATATACTTGTCGGCTGGAGAATGGGTTTGAGGAGAGAGCCCTTACCCATGTCAATCTGGGAAATCCTGGATCTATGAGGGTTTCCTAGTTAACACTAGGTGGTTGTCTCCCTTATAAGAGTCCCTTTTTTTCTTCTTCTTGGTGATGACGTGAAAATGCTTAACGGTATTTTTTCAGGCTCTTTACGTTCTAAGATCAGATCTTTGACGAGGTTGACTTTCGATGAAATAAGTACCAGTTGAATACTGGGAGTCGATGTGATCGATTAAACCCTCTCCTCCCCAAAATTTCAGCCTTTGTGCCTAAAGTAGGAAGGATTATTTGTTGTAGCTTTGCTAGACGGAAACTACGTACAAGACCGTCCTAAAAATTGTGTGCGCGTGCGTGTACGCATGAGTCAGTGTTTGTCCCTCCACCACTTGACAACCGGTGTTGGTTTGTTTACGTCCCTGTAACTTAGCAGTTCGGCAAAATAGACCGATAGAATAAGTAACAGACTAAAAAAAAAAAAAAAAAAAATTACTGCTGTTGATACGTTCGACTTAAAAAACTCTTCAAGGCCCCAGCATGGTCGCAGTATAATGACTAAGATAATGGATAAACGAATATATAGGAGATTACATTATTCAATGTGTTATTTTTGGTCTTAAAGATCGTATAGTGTTATTTTGAGGGGTTATTTAACTGCTATTTCTAGTACGTCGAGCGCCTACGGAGAGGATAGATAGATAGAGAGAGAGAGAAGGGGGAGGAAGAGGGGGGCTTTAGTTACTCCGTTGCCTCCACCACACACACACTTTCTATGTTGCAACTCCTGGTTTCCTCTCCTTCTTCTATTTCACATGAAACAATGGAAATTTCCGTTGCACGAGTCGTTGAGAAGACGATGAACGTAATAAAGTCACAAGAAGAAAGAGAACAAGAAAATTATAGTAAAAATTAAAGCAATAACAATTTCACAATTACTGCTGGGGAAAATGTCACCTTTAATTGAAACACCATGAATAATAGTTGAAGTTATAAAAACAAATATGTGAAGTAATTTTGTTAAGTGACAAGATGTGACTTGTACGCAATGACTACACAGTTTATATAACATGTATGCGAGAACAAAGAAAAAACTCGAGGAAGGCGCAGGCGTGGCTGTGTGTTAAGAAGTTTGTTTCTCAACTACATGGTTCTGGGTTCAGTCCCATTGCGTGGCACCTTGGGCGCATTTCTTCTACTATAGCTCCGGACGAACCAAAAGACTTGTTAGTGGACTTGGTCGACGGAAACTGAAAGAAGCTTGTCATATGTGTGTATGTGTGTGTGGCTTTGTATTTGCGTTTGCTCTCCAACACACCGCTTGGCAGCCAGTGTTGGTTTGTTTTCGTCCTTGTAACTTAGCGGTTCGGCAAAAGAACTGATAGAATAAGTTCCAGACTTACAAAAGAGACCAAAAAACCCCCCTAAAAACAACTACTGGGTTGATTCATTCGACTAGGCGGTGCCCCAGCATGGCCGCAGTCCAATAACTGAATCAAGTAAAAGATAAGAATTTTCTTTTTTTTCTACTCTAGGACAAGGCCCGAAATCTTGGGAGAGGGGGGGCAGTCGATTGGATCGACCCCAGTTCGCAACTGGTACTCAATTTATCGACCCTGAAAGCGTGAAAGGCAAAGTCGACCTCGGCGGAATTTGAACTCAGAACGTAAGCTAAGCTAAGCATTTCGCCCGCCCGGCGTGCTAACGATTCTGCCAGCTCGCCGCCTTAAGATAAAAGGATATTGATAAAACAATGAAAGCAACAGTAATGGATTCTTTATATCAAGCAATGACTTCGCCTAAATGAAATGACACGGTTTCGAATCACGACAGGAATTTATTTCAGAAGTTCGTTTAGTTCATTTTGACACTAGACAAGTACAAGCATTCAAACACATATATTCTTCTACTTGTTTCAGTCATTTGACTGCGGCCATGCTGGGGCACCGCCTTTAGTCGAGCAAATCGGCCCCAGGACTTATTCTTTGTAAGCCCAGTACTTATTCTATCGGCCTCTTTTGCCGAACCGCTAAGTTACGGGGACATAAACACACCAGCATCGGTTGTCAAGCGATGTTGGGGGACAAATACAGAGAAACTATTTCGCATCATTCATATTCTTCAGCTTTTACAGTTTTTTCTTTTTTTTTTTCTTTCTTATTTCTATTTTTCGAGGTCAACTTTGTTGTTCACCCCTGCGGTGGAAGGTCGGGTGGAATAAAATACCAGTCAAGTACTAAGGCCGACGTAATCAGCTTAATCCCCACTCCGGCAAGAATTGCTGGCCTTGTGCTACAATTTGAAACCATTATCATGATTGTCGCGAAGCTGGTAGGATTCTTAGAGCATGGGACAAAATGCTTAGCGGCATTTCTTCTGGTTCTTTACTTTCTGAATTCGGTTCCTTCCGAAGTCAACTTTGGATTTCATCCTTTCGGGATTGATAAAATTAAGTACCATTTGAGTGGGGGAGGTAGAGAATACGCACACCACCCGTTTTCGGGGTTTAGGGTTAGGGTCAGGTTTGCGCTGAAAACGGGTGGTGTGCGTATTCTTTACCTCCGCCCCATTTGAGATCGATGTAATCGGCTAACTGCCGCCTCTTCTTAAAAATTGCCTTGTGCCAAAATTTGAATCGATCATTGTTGTGAAAGTGGCTCGTGCGCGTGCGCGTGCAGGCGAAATACACATGTATGCATGTGTATCTAAGTATGTTTGTATAAGTAGGTGTAGTTTATCCCCAGTTTAACCTTGCTTGAGGAAACCTATGACCAAAGGCATTTCAACCGTGACCATCCTGTCTTTATTCCCCGTGTGTATGTGTGTGAGGGTAAAAGGGAGTCCCCAAACCACATTTTATTTCTTTTTAAGACTGCATAGTATTGTGATTTACGGGAGATTTGGCTGCTATTTCTAGCTAGGTCTATTATTGAAGAACGGGCCCGCTTCACTGGCTTGCACCACACACACACACACACACACACACATATGCATGCATACATGGCGTACTCTCTTGTTGACGACAGATATGGGTTCCGTTACTTCTTGTTGAACAAGCTGCACAGATTGAATCGTTTATTGTGATCAAATGCTCAGTCTTTCCATCAAATCGACATTGCCTATATACAGGTCGGTGCACTGTGTGCCACACGTCAGATGTCGAAATCATTGTAAGGGTAACACGAAGTGTTTGGCTCAAGAACACAACGCGCCGCTCGGCCCAGGAATTGAAACCACGGTCTCCGGGTTTTTAGTGCAACACTCTAACCACCCCTCCATATAACACACACACCTTAATCTTAATTTAAACAACCGACTTGCTTTATGGTAAGCACACACACACACACACAATATGTAGTTTGTGTGTGTGTGCCTGTATATTTTATTGAGCAGCTATTTGTACATATCCATGTGTGTGTGTGTGTGCATATCAACCCATCTGTACTGTTAATATCAACACATGTTTTCTCCTCCTTCTTTATTTATTTCTCTCCTCCTCCTCCTCTTACTGCCCCCCGAAACGCGAGCGGTTTGTGGTGACGTAACCGATTCTCTCCCCGCCCCTTCCTCAGTCGACCGATATTCACCAGCACCAGCACCACCATCATCATCACCACAACTGCCGCCGCCAGCGGCACCGTCGCCTTCGTCGTCAGTAATTCAATCACGTCCACCATTACTGGTACTTGCTAACCAACGAACGAGAGGAGCCATTGCCTACGTGGTCAACAGACCAAGCTGGAAATAACAGCCAAATCTCCTTTAAATCAACATGACATCAGATTGTGTAATCATAGGATTACATTTATCCGATGTAATCCTCACACAGAGGAAAAAGAAAAAAACCCCAAAACGGGATGGTCACGGCTGGAATGCCATCGATCATAGGTCTGCTGAAGTAAGGCTGACCTTGGGCTAAACTACTACCACCACCACCACCGCTACCATCACAATCACTACTACTACTACTACTACTACTGCATCACCAGTTACAACCAAATTTTTGCAGGTTTTCCCCCAAACAACAGCATTTACCACCATTGACATTCTTCCACCTCCACCACCACCACCACCAACACCAACACCACTACTACTACTACATCCTTATTGCTATTGTAACTACCACTGCCGCCACCATTATTGCAACTCATATCACTCTCTTCTCAAGTGCACTTCAAGCTTGTAACAAAGCACACCACTGCTATCACCACTACCACTACTATAATTAATCACCTTTATTACTATCACCATCGCTACATCCACCACTGCCTCCAGTTAACTCCTGTTAATACCATCACCGTTGTCATTAACATCATAACCATCACCACCACCATCATTTGTGTAATCACTACTTCTCCATTATCGCTTTTCCCACCACCAGGTATGAGAGGAGGAGAAGGGGGAGAGAGAGAGAGGAGGCTACAAAGGTCAGGGGCACCATCCCCCCCTCCTCTTCCTCCTTTGATTAATTAAAAACAATAAACAAACAAACAAGCGCCACCCACCACTACTACCAGCAGCCTTCCGTCACCTCAAACACACCAGACCTGGATGTCAGTGAGGCTTGAAGAGGGATAAATTTTCTCCTTGTGGGTAAAAATATCCATGACAACGGTTAACTATATCACACCTGCAAATCTCTGTATTAATCTAGTATAAGATACAATACACCTGCTTGGCCTATTTTTTCAGACAAAAAAAGAAAAATCACAGCTGGTTTTGTACAATGACAACACTTCAACCATCCTGGGGGTGTTGACAATACCTTGACCATTCACTATTGGCCATCTAGTCTGTTTCAGAAATAAGACATGGACTAGACTATTTGGTTCATCATCATCATCTAATGTCTGTTGTCCATGCTGGCGTAGGTTGGACAGTTTGATCACGGCTGGTAAGCTGAGGGGCTGCACCAGACTCCAATCTGATTTGGTATGGTTTCTATGACTGGATGGCAGTTGCCAGTACCACCTGACTGGCCTTCGTGCCGGTGGCACGTAAAAGACCCCACTACACTCTCGGAGTGGTTGGCGTTAGGAAGGGCATCCAGCTGTAGAAACTCAGCCAGATCAGATTGGAGCCTGGTGTTGCCATCCGGTTGCACCAGTCCTCAGTCAAATCGTCCAACCCATGCTAGCATGGAAAGCGGACGTTAAACGACGATGATGATGATGTCCTTTCTAACGTCAACCACTCCAAGAGTGTAATGGGTGCTTTTATGTGCCACTGGCGCGACACCAGTATCTGCCACAACTACAATTTCGCTTGGCTTCATGGGTCTTTCTACTCAAGCACAGCCAAAGGTCTTGGTCATTTGTCATTGCCTGTGTTTTTTATCGTTTAATTATTTCAGCCATTTTAGACTGTGGCCATGCTGGGGCACCACCTTGAAGAATTTTAGTCGAATACATCGACCCCAGTAACACTGGTGGTGCCCCAGCATGGCCACAGCCTTAGGCTAAAACCTATAAAAGAATATATATGTGTGTGTGTACAATGGGCTTCTTTCAGTTTCCATCTACCAAATCCACTCAGAAGGCTTTGGTCAGTCCAAGGCTGTAGTAGAAGACACTTGCCCAAGGTGCCATGCAGTAGGACTGAACCCAAGATTTCACTGTAGATGACAGTATGTGAGTTGAGGGAGATTTGACTGCTATTTTTAGTAGGGCAAGTAACCATGTAGTGTCTTTCTGTTTTGTTGTTTTGTTTGGAGGGAAGCAGAGTAATATTTTGCTGTGTCCTCTTCTTTGGTGGTGTTGATGTTGGTGGTGATGGTGGTAGTGGTGATGGTGCTGGTATATTTAAGGCTACAGTTATTAATGATCATTGTACCCCTGTAACTTAAGCTCCTGACCAAACATACCCTCTAATGGTAACGAGAGACACAAGCTGGGCTGATGTACTCCCAGACTTCCTCTAAGACGTGGAAGACATAACTATCTCTCAATCTTTCATACCCCACTTGTCTTCCCATTCCCTCCTAAAAAAAAAATAATTAAATTCCTTTATTTTTGATATCGCCATAGATATTAATTAAAAATTTATGTATTATAAAAACAAAGCTGTTCTTATTTATTATGCTACAAAAATTTGTTCTGGAAAAAAGAACCCCCCCCCCCCCAAGTTTCTTTTTGTTTGTTAATCTTTTTATTTTTATTTTCTTTGTTAAAATATTTATCGTACATGGAATTCCTTGCTATTTAACTCTTCTGATACTAACCTGCCCAAGACCGCTTCTGGCTCTTTTATACAAATTTTCTGTTTTAAAGCGATCTTAATTAAAACATTCCATCAGAATTTCATGTTAAAATTAGGTTTGAAACACCAGATTAATAATGGTTTAAAATTTTGGCACAAAGCCAGCAAGACTGGGGGAAGGGAGCAAATTGATTGCATTGAGCCCCCCAGTGCTCAAATGGTCCTTATTTTGTCAACTCTGAAAGGATGAAAGGCAAAGTTGACCTCGGTGGAATTTGAATGCAGAATGTCAAGACGAACAATGATGATGATGATGATGATGGGCTCTTGTTGAAGGCGACATTTGAGTGTTCAGTGTTTGCTGAACAATCTGCATGAATGATTTGTGTTATGGCGATCAAATGTGTGTGCTACACATTATCTCGCTCCCTCCATCAAGTTGACATTGCCGGTACAGACGTGCCGCATGTAGATTGTTGAAATGAACGCAGAGCAACTTGAAATGAAGTGGTTGGCCAAGAACACGAATATTAATAATAATAATAATAATAATAATAATACTAATAATAATAATTTCAAATTGTGGCTCAATGCCAGTAAGATTGGAGAAGGAGGCAAGTTGATTACATTGACCCCAGTTTACCACTGGTACTTATTTTATCGACCTCGAAAGGATGAGAGGCAAATTCAGCTACAGCTGAATTTGAACTTAGAACATGAAGCTGAATCAAATGCCGCTAAGCATTATTATGTCCAGCATGCTAACGATTCTGTCAGCTTGCCATCATGAATACTTTGCCTTTCATCCTTTTGGGATCGATTTAATCGACTGAACCCCTCCCCCAAAATTTATATATATATGTGTGTTTGTCCCCGCAACACCGCTTGACAACCGATGCTGATGTGTTTACGTCCCCGTGACTTAGCGGTTCGGCAAAAAGAGACCGATAGAATAAGTACTAGGCTTACAAAGAATAAGTCCTGGGGTCGATTTGCTCGCCTGAAAGGTGGTGCTCCAGCATGGCCGCAGTCAAATGACTGAAACAATTAAAAGAATAAAAGAATACCGAGAATAGCAGAGATGCCCATAATGGACTTGTGACACATTGTGAGGCTCTCTTTCTTTCTCTCTCTCTCTCTCTCCCTCTCTTTATATATATATATATATATATATATATATGTGTGTGTGTGTGTGTGAGAGAGAGTGTATATAGCCTAGTAGTTAGGTTGTTGTACTCACGATTGCTAGACTGGGTTCAATTCCTATATATATATATATATATATATACATACATACATATGTGTGTGTGTTTGTTTGTCTGTGTTATCTGTGTTTGTCCCCCCCCCCTACCAACCATCGCTTGAGAACCTATGTTAGTGTGTTTACGTCTCTGTAACTTAGTCGTTCGGCACAAGAGACTGATAGAATAAGTCCTGGTGTTGATTTTTTCAACTAAAGCAGTGCTCCAGCATGTCCACAATCAAATGACTGAAACAAGTAAAAGAACACACACACATGCACATTGCCTTTTAGCTTTTTAATGTGTCTTTACCTTTTAGTTGCCTGATAAGAGCTGGAGATAAAAAAATTACATTTTCCTGTTAAACCTGCAGTTGTAGGAGGGAATCTATTTAATAAATTTCATTTTCTCATGACCCGCACCCTTTGCTTGCAATGCTACAATGTGGATTTACACATTCATCCAACATTCCCATATCTACCCAAACACTTAAAGCTTCCTGTCACGTAGCACTGCAAATAGTAAAGGCAAAGAAACACGGTGACATTGGTGAGAAGCTGATTAAATCTTGTAGCAAGGGTGATGAAATTTCGTACCTTGAACAAATGTAAGTAAAAAAGCAAAAAGAAAATAAGAATATTCAAGACATTCGTCTTTGTAACTACAATTTATTGACACAATTAGTAAAACTCCTGTTTGTCAACAACCTTTTGAAGAGATCAGATTTAATCCAACAAGACATTTTTGTGCAACTGCAATGTTGCTAAATTTCACTACTGTTTGGTTTGGCCCCAAGGTGAACTTGGCTGTGTGGCTAAGAAGTTAGTTTCACAACCACATAGCAGTAGCATTCTTCCCTTTCATGGGACTGTCATATTAAGTTGACAACATACCATCATTTTATTGTGCTGCTACAGTATAAATCTCTGAGAGATTTACAAATGTAATATTTCTATTTTTGAAATCAGTGAATGTATTTCACTTGAAATATATATATGTTCAAAGACGAATAGGCATCGACAGGTAGCAAGCAATGCTACTCCAGACTGATGACTCTGAAACTAGTCTCTGGATGCTGGCTTTGCTGGGTGGAGGTGCTTATCTCTCCCTTTGGAAACATAAGGATACAGAAAATGTGTCATGGCTAGCTTTGTTCTAAGAAACATATTTTTCTTTGTGTCTGGAATTAAAATTGGTGGGAATAGTTTGCTGCTCTAAAGTTTATTGCCTTTTTAGCACACCTCTCTGCTGTATTTATTCACCTGTCTTAATGACACCAACAAGCAGCTTCAGAGAAAAATCCTTTGCCATTGTTGGAGCAAGTGAAAAGATGTGAGCACAGCAGGACAAAGCTGGGTTTATGGGCACCAAGAGGAGTTCCTCACGAAAATATTGCAAATTTACCAAACTTAAATGAGGTCATTCGAGAAAATACTGGTGTGTTTACCTGTAACAAATGAAAATAACACATGCTATTTGAACATCTTGAAGCATCCACATCACTTCACTGGCTACTTTCCAGATGACTTGAAACCCACAGTAATTAAAGTATCACATCACATTTGATACATCTTCAGACATCAGTTGACTGGCTAATTTCCAGATGACTTGATACCTACAGAAACAAAAACATCTTGAAACATTTCTTTATTTTCCAGAATACATGACCTGTAGAGAAATACAGCCACCACAGTATGTTTGATATGCAGGCATATCTCAGCTTAAGTTGTTTCGATTTAAGTCGTTCTTGATTATATGTCGGTTTTCAAGAATAATATATGGAAAAATAAAAATCAAGTTAAATCATTTTATTCGACTTTACGTCTCCACCGTAAATATTGGAATCATAAAATTACTAGAAAGTTACGGGGACGTAAACACACCAGCATCGGTTGTCAAGCAATGTTGGGGGGACAAACAGACACACAAACATATACACACACATACATATACATATATACGACGGGCTTCTTTCAGTTTCCATCTACCAAATCCACTCAAAAGGCTTTGGTCGGCCCGAGGCTATAGTAGAAGACACTTGCCCAAGGTGCCACGCAGTGGGACTGAACCCGGAACCATGTGGTTCGTTAGCAAGCCACTTACCACACAGCCACTCCTACGCCTGGGAGTAAATCATAGAGTATTAGTTGAGAATCATTAAGTGTTTGTTTGACCTGCTAGAAATAACAGCTAAATGTTCTTCAGATTACATTCGCCTGGCTGATGAAAGGGGCACCTTGGATATTGTGATTGTAGATACACCGTCTGAAAAACAAAACAAACAAACGAACAAAGATGGTCATGATATGAGTTATGATTCAAAAGGCGTTCCCACCGTGACCATCTCATCTTTGTTGAGTATGTTTGATCATTACTGACCATGAGCAAAAATCGACAAAATATCACTAACTTCACAGTCTTAAACATACCACAATCACCACCATCAACAAAGAAGGATACACTTCTTAAATATTACCCCCTTCCCTCAAACAAAAGAAAGCTTCTACATGGTTCTCATCCTGCTAGAAATAGCACCCGATCCCCTCTTCCAAATTATACCGTAGTATCGTAAATAACGAATACATTGAACGACGTAGTCTCACATTATACTTACTTATAAAAAGATGGGATGGTCAGAGCCGGAACGCCTTTGATCATAAATCTGTTCGATGACAACACCAGGATGTCGATATTATACCTCTGGTACGCTATTGTACATATTGACTCTCAATGTCAACAAATCTGGGTCAAGATATGTGGAAGGACACTGTAGTGGAGGGGGAGGTAGTGACGTAGGCTCGAAACGCCAGTTCTCACCTGTACTCTTACCTCTCCTCACTTTGTACACACACCCCTGCCTCATCTTTATAAGGGAGACGACTACTAGAGTTCGTTACGTAAGTCAGCGTGCACGTGCAAATGTGCATGTGATGCATTTGTGTGTATGTGAGTATATGTAAGTGTGTGTAATATTTTGGTGTGGCGTGTGTATGCATGTAGCAAATTGTGTCTGTATGGTGAATGTTATACAAAAGCTTGTGTATGGGGTTTGGTGTGTATAACGGGCGTGTGGCGACTGATGTGTACAACAGACTATGTAGACTAATTTATATAACAGACCCTCTGTTATCTGGTGTGTATAATAGACTGTTAACTGATGTATATGACAGACTCAGTGTTAATTAGTGTGTATGACAGACTGTGTTAATTGGTGTGCATGCCAGACTCTGTGTTAACTAGTGTGTTTGACAGACTCCGTGTTAACTAGTGTGTATGACAGACTGTTAAGTGGTGTGTACGACACTGTTAACTGGTGTGTTTGACAGCCTCTGTGTTAACAAGTGTGTATGACAGACTATTAATTGGTGTGTATGATAGACCCTGTGTTAACTAGTGTGTTTGACAGACCGTGTTAACCGGTATGTTTGACAGACTCCGTGTTAATTCGTGTGTATAACAGACTCCGTGTTAACTATTGTGTATGACAGACACTGTATATGTTAACTGATGTGTACGCCACATTGTGCGTAGTTGCTAGTGTATATAACAGACCGTGTTTAGTGGCTGGTGTGTATAACTTCACGCAGTGACCAGGTTATAAAGTACAATGAAAACAGTAAAAGCGAATATGATAGTGCGTGTGCATTTTTAAGGACAACAATTGACTCTATCACGATGTGTTGTTGTTGGTGATGGTGGTGGTATTGGCAGTAATGGTGCTGTTGTTATTGTAGTGGAGTTAATATTGTTGTTGCAGTGGTGATAGAGGAGGAGGTAGCGGTGTAATTGTGACGAAGTTTTACAGGTGTTCCGTTACTGTTGTTGATGGCGACGGATGATGATTGTTTTGTTAAGCTCTCTGCTACTGCCGCCCGGTCGTCATTTCAGAAAGAACGAACAGTTTTTAAAGCGATGGTGATGTCATTCACGTGTGATCTCTTTCATTCATTTATTCATTATATAATTCACTTAACGTGTTTACGGCGAAGCGTGAAGGCTGCGACAGAACCGCATACCCACCTCACGGGAAAAGTGTGAGCATCACAACAAATAACTTCCTATGAGTTTTATCATCTTTAAATATAGCTTTTTCCTTTTTAATAAATCTATAGAGGCGAGAGGCAGAAGTGTTATGACCCTTCTCGCAGGTTATTCGGTTAATGTGGCCGATACACAACCCCGGGACATCTATAAGTGAATGTATGCGGAGTAAATTTGTACAGAGAGGAACCTGGTGTCCGGTGTGAACAAATATCTGTGGAGGAGTGAATGTATAAATTATGAACAGTGGTCGATACATTGCGACACTAAAAGAATTGCTTAGAAAAGCCATTAGGAGGAAAGAGGCTGAACAAAAATTTGAATACCATACTTATTCTATCGATGTCTTTTGCCGAACCGCTACGTTACGTAAACGCAAACACCAGTTGTCAGCACACAGAAACATACATACACACAAAGATATAGATATATATGCATGCATAAGTCCAACGAGGGAGACCTCTAAATGTAGCTAAACCTGCTAGAAATAGCAACCAAACACCCCTCAAATTACAGCCTACTTCTATGTATGTATATATCTACACATGAACCAACGAGGGAGATTTGTTTACGGTCGCTAGAGTTGAAGTAAACTGTACGTGGTTGCTAGATCTTCTCGAAATAGCTGTCAAACTTCACTCAAATCACACCCTAACCTACCGTTTCTTTTAAAGGATGAGACCTATATTAAGAATTATGTAATAACTTAGATACGTTTCGGCCAAAGATAGGTCCAGGCCATGTCTAGCACCATCTGATAGGATCTGTTAAGTCATTTTAAAGTCAAGTTGTGTGGTATCATGGCCCATTCAAGTAGGGATTTGTTTGTTATTGACTGAGATGTCTCCAGGTATAGATGGCTTATCTGGTATCCTTTGAAGATAATTGCCCAAGTTTTGTTTGAAGGTGATGAGATTTTTTTCTTCTTTGATTTGTTTTGGGACAATATTACATAGAACAGGCCCTGTTGAGGAAAACAAATTGTGTTGCAGTGAATTTAATGTGCTGTGATCTTGAATTGTGTAAAGGGCGTATAGCAATTGGTCGCAGCCTTGGATGAATTCTGAATCTATTGTTTAAGGTCGTCTGGGCAATGTGTAGACTTATATATATATAAAAAAATCTAGTGACACTGAAATAAAAGACTACAGTGAGTTTGATCATGGATATGAGCTGGCCTGTGGCTAAACCAGTGCTGTTTTAAGGTATGGGCTCACTGGGCAGTTGCTCGGAGGCCGCACGAGTCTACGGGCCCAATTCTAACCCACGTATGATTGGTGTGCTTTCAAATAAATACTGTATAGTCCATTTCATTGATTTGCCCTGGGCCTCGCAGGTCTACGGACCCAATTCTGATCTCTGTATGGTGTGGTTTGCTGTTACTAAATAAAACTACAGGGGCCGGTGTATTGATGTGAGCGAGGCCCTCTAAACAACATCAACAACGACTGTCAACGCGAAAGCCTGTATGTGGACGTTGAATCTGCGAGAAATAGCAGCTAATTTTCTCTGATATCGTAGTCTTTACCTGTGTGTTTGTTCAGTTAGTTGTGGTGGTATGTGGTGAGCGGAGGCAGGCAATGTGTATTCGGGTGGAGTATTATTTCAAACAAACAGTGGCTATCTAATTCTTCTTAGGTTAGAAATGGAGGGGTGGTAGGGTGGAGAAAAAGAGGGTAGTTGATTCTGTTTTGTATTGAAATGCACGCAGTTAGAAAGCTTGCAACGGAAAAACGAAGTTACCGCGGTAGTAACTTTTGGCTGCTGAAAATAAAACAAGAATTCAGATGACGGTGGAGAGATGGTTGGTGCTGTGCGAGTCAGCTGTTTCTATGTCATAAATATTTATTGTCCTATGGTTGTTTGCCCTACATTTTGAACCTCTTTCTCCTCCTCCCCCTCTCTCATAACACTATTATTCCTCTCTCCACTCCTCTTGTTTTAAGAGTACGTTAGTAAAACGATAAGATTCCCGCCATATTAACATCATTTCTAACTGCCGATACTGAATGTCAACAAACAACACGTCATATTTACTATAACAATTAATTGTACTGCGATTTCTTGTTGTTGTTATTGATATTGTCGTTGTTGTTGGTGTTGTTTAAGTCCTCGGTCAGCTCTGATCGAGCAGATCTTTCGATTAAAAAGCCATTCCAGAGGTGACCATTCACATGGTTTTTTTTTTGGTTTTTTTACTTCTTGTTTCCTTCTGGTATTTTTACGATTTATGACCGCAGATTTAAAGTGAAAATTATTGTAGAGCAATCTGCTTTGATATTTTGGAGGAATAAAAAAAAAATCTAAAAGTTTGGAAAAAGAAACCCTTCTTTTTACAGAATCGTATAGAATAAGTACTAGGCTTACAAAGAATAAGTTCTAAGGTCGATTAGTTCGACAGAAGATAGCGCTCACGGAAACAAGTAAAAGTAAAAGAATAATTGATGGGGCGGGGTATGGGGTTTAAAAATCTGCCCTTTCTTTATTTCTTTTTTTTCTGCAAAATTGTAATCTCTGTTGTTGAGAGTATTACAGGACTCTGAAATCGGCAAATTTAAGGGAGAAATTAAGTCGATTACATCGACCCAAATGCTCAACTGGTATTCTATTTTATCAACTGTGAAAGGATGAAAGGCAATGTCAACCTCGGCTGAATTTGAACTAAGATCATAAAGCCGGAAGAAATGTCGCTAAGTATTTGTCCGACACGCTACCTATTCTGCCAGCTCGCCGCCTTTAACAACAATAACAACAACAATCCTTTCTTCGATAGGCTTCTACATAATTTCCATCTACCTAGTTTTGCTCACAAGGCTTAGGAGTGGCCCAAGGCTATAGTTAAAAAACCAAAAACAAAAACAAAAAGCTTTCCCCTAGACATCACGCATTGGGATTGAACCGGGGACCAAGATGGTTGTGAAAGCAAACTTCTTAATCACTCAACTTTACAAATGTTTGACGTGTCCTTTCCTCGTTTTGAAACAGCGGAATATGATTTGAGAGAGATTTAACTGTTATTTCTAGCATGTCAGCGATAACATGACAACGCGCTCCCTAGTTGGTGTTTGTCATTTTTTTTTATGTTGTTGCGGTTGCTGATGTCTCTGTTATTGACGTCATTATTTTATCGCTGTTGCTATTTTTGTTATGTTATATATATATATTCGTGGTTGGAGTCTGGCAACCCCTTAACTTAAATCTTAGATCCATCATGGCGTCTGATGTGTCTTTTAAAACCAGACAATGTATTGAAAAGATACCCACATAGATTGCATATCTGATTTGGACCACTAAACACACAAACACACACAAAGTTGCTTACATCAATCATAGTTGTGACGTTTTATAAATACTTAACATCTTAAATAGCGTGAAATATCTATCTACCTATCTATCTATCTATGTGTGTGTATGCCTTCTTTTCGCTACGTAAACGCTAGTGTATATATATGCCCCTTGTATTTTAGACATGTGTGATATGCGGCAGGTATTATTAATCAATCAATAAAGATCGATCCCAGTGAGAAGTATCTTGATAATTAATTACTTTTACCACAGTTCACGGGCCGACCCAAGCATTATGAATGAAAGTGCGTTGACGGAAACTGTGCAGAAGCCGTATATATGGATTGTACCTATAATTTAGAACACCAGTTTTACTCCACTCTCAACAGTTAGTTGTTAGTTTACCTGGAAAGAAACAAAACGGTTACAAAAAGATTTCACAGCTGTAACATCACTCCTTCATAACCACCCTCGTTACTGAGTTTATGTCAATGAATAGATAGATTGATTGATTTCTGTATGTTTGTTAGTATTTCTTAGGGTGTTTGTGCGTGTAATACATCTGTCTCTGACTACAGTCAGGAACCGACATTTACAATGGGCATTATTTTGTTTTATGCCCACGAAACTGAAAGTGAATATGTTGACCACTATTCGGTACAATGTCCAGGTGGACGCGTCGAACAGGTGAACACTCCACTGCTTTATTTATACTCTTTTACTTGTTTCAGTCATTTGACTGTGGCTATGCTGGAGCACCGCCTTTAGTCGAGCAAATCGACCCCAGGACTTATTCTTGTAAGCCTAGTGCTTATTCTATCGGTCTTTTTGCCGAACCGCTAAGTTACAGGGACGTAAACACACCAGCATCGGTTGTCAAGTGATGTTGGGGGGACAAACACAAACACATACATATATGTACATATATGCGACGGGCCTCTTTCAGTTTCCGTCTATCAAATCCACTCACAAGGCTTTGGTCGACCCGAGGCTATAGTAGAAGACACTTGCCCAAGGTGCCACGCAGTGGGACTGAACCCGGAACCACAAGATTCGTAATCAAGCTACTTACCACACACACACACACAAATACTTTCCAAATTTTTAATCCCCACCTCTTCAAGTTTTTTTGTTTTAAACCCTTCTTTGAAATGTTTGGGGGTGGTGATGGAGGGAAGTATACCACACGTATTTAAGAATATGGAGATTACGAGTTTGATCCCCCCCCCCCAAATTATCAATGACAGTTCTTTATGATAATTTTCTTTTTTTCTTGCAATTTATGATTGTAAAACCGAAAGATGGTTTGAGTTTCAAGCCGACTTCGTCAAATTTGGATTCAAGACTTTTTTGAGGCAGAGCTTCCGTCTCGCGCCGGCGAAATGTGAAACCGTAATAGTGGATGGCATTGCATCATTGCTTTGAACTCGAGTTTCCAGAATATCTACTAATGGCAATCTTTGAGAATTTCAATAGATTCTTCCTACCGGAAACATGTTAAAATGGTGCCTTACTTTTATTCCATGCCACGTTCCTGGTGGATTCGAGTGATAACTTAGGATATTTTAAAAAATTCTTCTATTCTAACTGGCTTCAGTCATTGGAATACGGCCACGCTGAAGCACCACCTTCAAGGGTTTAAGCCTATCGTATAGAGCTCGTATTGCTTTTTTTTTTTTTTTTTTAGAATCTGGTTTAAAACGTCTTTTTGTCGAACAAGTTACGCGGTAGAAATGAATGAACACAAACGGAGACAGAAACAGTCAATCACTCATACATACATACAGACAGACAATAGATTTTGAATTTTAAGCCCTTTTATAATGTAAATATTATCAATATAACATACTGAAAGTGTTAAACACTTTTGAATTTTGTGTAATTGGGAAGACGGCTGTAACATAAGTATTGTTGAAGTAACAAGTAATGAACAACACAAATACACTATGCAGATTGGGTTAAAATCCAAGCTGTGTCCTCTTCAAGCACATCCTCCAATCCGTATGTAGAGATTATATTTGTGTGAGGTATGCACTTCTTGCAGAGTAATTACATATCAAAACAGTTTTGTAACTCCCATTAACAAATGAAACATCTGTAATGGTGAATAAATGATGCCAAAGATATTTCCCTATCCCCTGTATTAAAGTGTGTGTGTGTGTGTGTATAGACACACACACATATGTATATATAGAGAGAAGCGTGTGTGTATGTATGTACATTATATATATATATATATATATATATATATATATATATACAGAGAGAGAGAGAGACGTTTATGTGCTTCTATTTGTATGTATACGTGTTTGTGTATGTGTGTATATAAGATGACAACTAATTATGTGCATCTGGTTTTAGAAATGCATGGCATATTTTCAAATGACTATTGTCTGTACTTTGTACCAATTGCCAGAGTACAGTTGCAAGCCATCACTATTGTCGGACTGACAATGACATATATATATATATGTGTGTGTGTGTGTGTGTGTGTGTGTGTACATATAAGGTATTGTGGTGAGAAAGAGGGAGGGAGTAGGCACTGCATTAGGTATGGTTACACTAACCTTGCTATTAGTTATGAGGCATTTTACTAGTTAGACATCGTTGTGTGGCGTGATCTTCTGGGCTTTATTGCAAGAAATCCGTGAAATAAATATACGAATGTCTGTCCATCTCTTTTCATTCTTCCTCATATATATATATATATATATATATATATATATATATATATATATATATATACACACACACACACACACATATATATATATATATATATATATATATATATATATATATATATATATATATATATATATATATGTATGTATGTATATCAGAGAGAGAGAGAGAGAGATCGAACATCTATAGTTCGATGGTTTTTACGTACGAAAACATTGTAGAACTTAATATTCAGTTGCAGAGAAAGGAGTTTTGTGCACGCACACACACACACATACTCTCTCTCTCTCACCCACAATCAGCCATCTGTATATCATGCTTAATGCAGACACATCGCGAAAAAAACAAATTAACTGCGGTATTCGTCCAGCGATAATATCCCTTGTGGACGCGCTGTGTTTAAAAATGCAAGTATATCGACAACAGACGGAAATCGTTCGACAGTGGCTGATGAGAATGCTAAATGTGCATTTCTGCGTCGATGAGCTTCGTCAATAGCATGTATTCTCTGCCAAACTCATGCAAAGGCAAAATCCGTTGTTACTGATATAGGAAAACCGTTATTGATAAAATAACTGAGGTTGCAATTAGCCAACTGGCTGAGTAATAAATAATATCCATTATGCGCAATAAGAAAATAACAAATGTAAAAGAAAAAACCAACACGCAGTACAGCGAAAAAAGTATTAAATATAACCGTTAACGGATGTGGATGTATAAACATCCGTTAACGCGTAGCTTGTATGACGCATGTACACTCACCCATACAAACAGCCACGAAGATGTAAGCATACGTACACGTGTGGTTTGGCGCACATACGTTCACATTGCGAGTTAAATCGCTACTTGAGGTTTATACGAATGGTGACATTAAAGCTAAATTTAATTCATCCATACCTTAAGGTGGATTACGTTAACGGTTTCTCATTGCAGGGCTGAGGAGTCGGAGTCGGAAACAATTAATGGATAGCGGGAGTCGGAGTCGGCAAAACTATACCGACTCCGACTCACAATATCTTTATTCTTTAATATAAATCAATTATTACATATAGGCCTACTCAAAGTACAAGGATATGAGATATGTAGACCACAATCACTTGAATTATATAAAGAGGAGTCGGAGTCGAAGTTTTTTGTTTCGACTCCACAGCCCTGACTCATTGTATTGGTTACTTTATCCGAACTACTAAGTTACCCGGATATAAACAAACCACCACCGCTTGTCAAGCAACGGTGGTGACACACACATTCACATACAATAGATATATAAACAGGATAAATTTAGCTATTTCGCCGTCGATTAAAAAATTGAACAACCTCAGTCGATTTTCGAATCTTATTGGATTCTCATCTGAGGCGTCTACGCGAACTTGACCAATTCCAGAGACATAAGCAGCCAATCTGTTTATATGCTCACCAAACCCAGTAGCTAGAGAAAACTGGGGCTACTAATTTGCATAACGTAAGTTTTGACGGCTTCTTTCAATTTCCAACTACCAAATTCACTCACAAGACTTTAGTCGTACCTGGGCCACAGTAAAAGAATATAAGAGACACATGGACCCAGGGTGCCACACAGTGGCACAGAACCCGAAACCATAGTGCTGGGAAGCAAACTTCTTACCACACAGCCACGCCTGCTCCTTAATTCGTTAAATATCAAACATTCCATTGTGTTTGGCTCTCGTGTTAACTGAAATATCTTAGTTATGGCATATCCCGCTGATGTTTTCTTACAGAAGAAACATGCGTACTTTGATGCAGTCTTTAAGAGGGGTGTTGTTGTTTGCGAAGCTGCTTCTGACGTATATGAAACGTCACATTATTATAAAACGTGTAAACACATGCGCACATTGTTGATGGAGCAATTGACTTGTGTGCATATAAACTCTTGCCATTTGTAAGATAATTCTTAGAGATGTACTTTCTGAAGAAGGTCCAGAGTTTTCCAGCTGTACCGGTGTTTATATATATATATATATATATATATATATATATATATATATAGTTCAACTTTACAGAAAACAAAAGACGAAGACAGGTGGGGGAACAAAAAGCAGGGGTATTAGTTTGACGCTCGGCAAGAATGGAAAAGTCTTTTACGTTTCGAGCCTACGCTCTTCCACAGAAAGGATTGAGGGGGGGGGGGAAGGGGTGAATAGAAAAAGAACGAGAAAAGAAGACGGAGAGAGAAATATATATATATATATATTCATTTATTTATTTACTCTTTTACATGTGTCAGTCATTTGACTGCTGTCATGCTGGAGCACCGCTAGTGAAGGCGCGTGGCTTAGTAGTTAGGGGTGTTCGGCTCAAGTTCGCGAAGTCGTGAGTTCGATTCCCGGCGGCGCGTTGTGCCTTTGAGCAAAACACCTTATTTCACTTTGCCCCAGTTCGCTCAGCTGGCAAAAATTAGTTGTACCTGTCATTGAATGGGGGAAGTCTTATTGCATTCTTCGTCATGCTGAATCTCCTCGAGAACTACGTTAAGGTTACTCTTGTCTGTGGAGTGCTCAGCCACTTGCACGTTAATTCCACGAGCAGGTTGTTCAGTTGATCGGGTTGACTGGAACACTCGTCGTCGTAACCGACGGAGTGCCAGTGGTATAAACCCCCAACAACAAAAAAAAGCCTTAAAATATTCTATATTCCTAAAATATTTTAACAACAAAATCTTAAATGGACCCAAAAGAGTCATAGGGGGACCCTGATTGAAAATCACTGGCGTCGAGGATTCTCCGTTGTGTTCTTTGTGTTGCAGAATTGTTTAACCCGATAAAGTGATGAAAAGCATTCCAGCTGTGACCATCTCGCCTTTTTAGTTTGCGCAAGGAAGTCGGGGCCACTTTATCTCCAACGTGTACTTTTTCTATGACCGTATGAGGAGGAGGGGAGAGGGGATTATTTGAGGAAGCTTCGACTACTGTTTCTAGCAGATCGAGTGACCACGAAGAAGCTCCCTAGTTGGTTCGTGTTACAGACGTTGTTGGTGGTGACGAGGAAGTTGCCAATTGTTCTGTCGGTGTGATTGGTATAGGATGTAGTGTGTGTGTGGTGATGGTGAAGGTTGTAGTATCAAGTAATAACGCCATGCAGGGAAGGTAGGAGAGAGAACGATGGCAACAATGTCAGCTGTTACAAGAGATAGTATAGGTGGTTGTTGTAGTGGTGATGGTGGTGGTAGTAGCTGTGTTGTTGATAGTAACATTGGCAAGCATGAAAGCGGTGGTGGCGGTGGCAGCAGTAGTAGTAGTAGTAGTAGTAGAGGTGTGGTGTGAGAATCTCAGTTGGCAAGGTGGAGGGGGTATTGTAAGTGATGGTGACGGTGGTAGTGGTGGTGTAAAGATGAAGGTAGGGCTGTGGTGATGGTGGTGGTGTTGTGCCGTGTTGTGTAAGCATGAAGATGGAGGATGATGATGATGAGGAGGAGGCGGATGATGACAGCGATTGTGGTGTTTGATAACAGCAGTGACGATGATGATGGTAGGTGTGGTATCGTGGCGGTGGAGGTGTAACGATGAATGTAGTTGGGTGGTGTGGCGGCGGCGGTGGGATGGCAGTGGAGGAGGTGTTCTGGCGTAAACATGAGAATGGTAGGTGATGATGATGATGGTGGTGGTGGTGGTGTTGTAAGAATGAACGTGGTTGGGTGTCGTCGCTGTTGTTGTTGTTGTTGGTGTGGTGTCTGCAGTGTCAGCGGTGGTGGTGGTGGTGGTGGTTGGAGATGGTGCGGCAGCGGTGGTGTGTATTGACAGCAGCGTTGGCAACCATTCAGATGGTGGTAGCGGTGGTGTGTTGTGGTATGATGATGATGATAGTGGTGGTGCCTTCCTTATATGATGCCAGCGGTGGCGTGTTGTTTGTAATAATAATGATGATGATGATGTCAGCGGTGGTGTGTTTATGATGATGATGATGATGATGCAGGAAGCGATCTCCACCGCCACCGCCAAGGTGGTGAGGGTGGCTAATAGGTGAGGTGAGGTGGGGTGTCCGAGATATATTTTAGTACAAAAAGCTCTGTCTTGTCACATTGAAGTCTACTTTCCTTTAAAGAAACTCGCTAGAAAAGAAAAGGGGTGATAACAACAACAACAACAACAAAAGAGCTATCACTGTTTTCTTCTACTGCTACCTCAACCGAACAAACAGAAAAAACAAAAAAAAAAGGGCCCTGCTGGACCTTGAGACAGTGAGTTCGCACTTAGACGGAGGATTTTCGCTTTGGCTGTTTACCTTTTTTTTTTCGTCCAGGTGTGAAGAGATAAGGAAAAAAAAAAAACAAAAAAAAACAGAGGTGTCTGTGTGTCTAAAATAAGAAAAAGACACAGCGGGTGTGTGTATGTGTGTGTGTGTGTACGTGTGTGTAAGATAGAGTAAGGGTTTGTACTGTGTTTATGTGTTGGAGTTTGTTTGATTGTTGTTGACTTTATAATTTAATTAGTTAATTATTTATTATTTATTTATTTTTTCTCCCGACCAAATTTCATCATTGTTAGCTGTTACCACCTTTCAGGAATTAATTCACCGAAAAGAAAAAAACAATCTTTTTATTTCACTCGTTCATGCCAGGCCTCCTAGGAAGTTCGTCTTTTTTAGCAACCACACCTCTTTGACTGTGGGATCCTTTCCCTCGTTCACCTTAACCTTCTCATAACAAAAACCAAATTATTCCAGACCAAAATAATTCATTCGTTAGTCACAAAACAACATTTTATCTTATTTATTCATTTAACTAGGTCAGAGGTTAACACACAAAAAAAAAGACCCCAAAAAACTCAGGTGAACGGACCAACAGCAAAAAACATCGTCCCTCTTAAGACTAGAGGAAAATAATAATAATAATAACAACAATAATAATAATAATAAATAAATAATTGTTTTCTTAGGAGTGGGTTATCACACACACACGCAAACAGATACATGAACATATTGTTTTCATTTTGATATTTCTATTCGTACATTGTTTCTGGTTTTACTCCCTTTTAAAATACGTCTTATTATTTAGTCGAATCAGCTGGGTTTTCCCGAAGCTGGTTGGTCACCGCTGCTGAACACTTGGGCTCGTTTTTGAATTGGAATACCATTAATTATATACCTGCCTTGTTAATTAGAACAGAGAGATAAACAAACAGACATGCAAGCAGACGAATAGATTAGGCAGGTACTTTGATAAAGATCATATAATATATATATATATATGTATATATATATAATCAGATAGTTTGTTGTGGTTTATTGTAGATAGGTAGTGAAGAAGTGAATGGGCTGAGAGAAAGAGATAAATAGGAACAAAGTGAGCGAATGAGAGATAGAGAGAAAGAGATCGAATGAGCGAATGAAAGAGAGGCTGCTGCTGTCAGACCGAGAAGATGATCGGATGAAAGAAAAAAGAAAAACAAACAAACCCACCTGTAAAAGGTAAGGGGTAAGAAGAAAAACCTTACTACCACCACCATCACCACCACTACCACCAACAACAGTGCCACCGGCACCTTTAATAATAATAATAATATAAACAATAATAACAGCAAGGTTTGTTGCTTTGTAAGAAGAACGAAAAGAAAATGAAGCTAACACGGATTCTGTTCACATATGCCCGGCGTATTGCCGCCGTAAAGAGTAAAAAATTCGTCGACTTTGATCCCGTCTTTGAGAAATATGCATCTTTTAATCCGTCCCCGCTGTCTTTGGAGAAGTTTATGGAATTTGGAGGTAACGAGAATTCTTTGTCTTTGAAAAAAAAAAAAAAAAAAAAAAGAAACTGTATTACACACACATACACGCAAACACGTACACACACAAGTGTGCGGCACCCCACGATTTTGTTTTTTAATGAAAATTTTTCACAAATACCTTTCAGCTGGTGTAGATTCCGAGTGGGTGGTGTGTGTGTTCGTGTGTAAAAAAGATTGCTTCCCAGCCACACGGTTCAAGGTTCAGTCCCACTGCACGGCACCTTGGGCAAATTATCTTCTACCACAGACCCCCTGACCGACCAATGCCTTATGAGTGGATTTGGTAGACGGTAACCGAAAGCTATGTATTTGTGTGTGTCCACACCACCGCTTGAAAACCGGTGTTGGTTTGTTTGCGTTTCCTTAGAGGTTCGGCAGAAGAGATCGAAAGGATAGAACTGGCCTCGATTTGTCCGACTAAACCTTTCAAGGCGATACTCCAGCGTGGCCGCAATGCAATGACTGAAACAAGTAATAGATAGATAAATAGATCTTTTATCTTGAACTGGTTTCATTTATTAGACTGCGACTATGCTGGAGCAATATATATTATTGTGTTCTGTGGGTTGGTGCTAAATACACGACAGAAATCGGTGCGCTGCTGAAGTTTTACCTCGTTGGCAATGGCCCTGACTAATGTTTTTAAGCGCAAGGCGTTGTGTTGTAGCCCTCATGCATTGCTCGTTATTATGTGAATGATATAGCATGTGCTAGTTTAGATAAACATGTCTATGTAGCCCTATTTCTGCTTATATGGTATGTGTGTGTGTTTATAAATTATGTATCTGTGTTTATATACTCCGTGTATATGCATATATTTACTGCGTATCTGTTGATACACTACATGTACGTGCGTGTGTGCGTATATATATATATATATATATATATATATATATATATATATATATATATACACATACATTCACACACACACATACATTCACACACACACACAAGACGTGAGTCTATACAATTCTTCACCTATATTTAAATACACACGTCTGTGTTTGTGTTTTTCTGCCGTCGAACCAACGTACGTTGTGGCTTGACTGCTTGAAATAGCAGCCAAATCTGCTACAGATAGCACTCAACTATCTTAAAAGGAGAAGGAAATATAGATTAGTGGTATCCTCGAAAAACAAAAAAAGAGATGGCTGCGTTTTGATCATCGTTGATCATGCATTTGCTGACTCATGCCACCCAGGGGCTAAACAACAACTACTGCTTTCATTGTCGTCTATCTTTGAATAGAGACCATGTGGATATACAGCTGTAAATAGGTACCATGAGGATGTACTGTTGTCTGGCTCAGTCTAACTAAGGATCAATAGGTACCATATGGATGTACAGCAGTTTGATGTGGACACAAGAGGCGAAGAGAGCGGTCTCTCTTGTCAGAAACGGTACATGCACCTTTGCTACTGAGTTTGAATCCGACTAGAGTTGATTTCGCTCATCGTTTTAGAATCGATTAAAAAAAAAAACCAGCAGTAATACACTAGGGTCTAATCGATTCTATTCCCTTTCTCTGCTCTTTTCCATACACATGCGCGCACACTAAAACAATACCGTGGTTCTGTAACACAATTAGAATGATTGTTATTATTATTATTATTATTATTATTATTATTATTGAGAGGAGGACGGCGAGCTGGCAGACTCGTTAGCACGCCGGGCGAAATGCTTGGTATTTCGCCTGTCTTTACGTTCTGAGTTCGAATTCCGCCGAGGTCGACTTTGCCTTTCACCCTTTCGGAGTCGATAAAATTAGTACCAGTTACGCACTGAGTTCGATGTAATCGACTTAATGCCTTGTGCTTCCAGTAGAAAGGATTATTATTAAGAGAGAGAGTGGGAGAGAGAGAGAGAGAGAGAGCAAGCAATGCATGCCATCAAAGTGACACTGGGGTACAAATATACGAAGTCCAATATACCCATCATGACCACCCGTCTGATAAGGATACACGAAGTACATTCACCACAACCACATATGCGCGATATGGTGAACAAGATAAACAGCGCATGACCTTGCAGGTGGGGGCCCAGTTTGAAATTTCTCCAGGCCGAGTAGCTCCTCCCGCTTAAAAGGTCCCTGAATAAAGGTTGTTTAAGAATGGTGAACGATTATTATTATTATTATTATTATTATTATTATTATTATTATTATTAAGGCGGCGAGCTGGCAAATCGTTAGCACGTTGGGCAAAATGCTTAACAGTATTTCGCCCGTCGCTACGCTCTGATTTCAAAATCCGCCGAGGCCGACTTTGCCTTTCATCTTTTTGTGTGTATAACTTAAGTACCAGTGAAACACTGGGGTTCGATGTAATCAACTAGTCCCCTCCCTCAAAATTTCACGCCTTGTACCTTTAGTAAAAAGGATTATTATTATTTCTATTCATGTTATGTTGCTGGTCCTTCTCCCTGAAGCCTTGTGACTGTAGTCTTCGTCTTCACGTTGACATATGCAAGACAATAAAAGAGAAAATCTTGTTTGTTCCAGCAAATTTCAGTTGCCATTATTCTGCGGAAATAACCGCGAGCATCATTATTTGCTTGGTGGTTCGAGAATTCCTAGTATTTTCAGTGATTGCACTTTTCTGTAATTGTTTTATAATTTTCACTTAAGGGGGGAAATAAACAGAATTTCATTGAAAAGTATCTTTGATAATCTGATTCCTGAAGCAACTACAAGGGATTAAACGATAATCGATTACATAAATTCAGGGGCAACGATCAACGAAAGAGCTTCTGCACAGGACCGATCGTTGAACCTGTTGGAAGATTTTATATTTTACTACTGTTGTTGTTGTTGCTATTGCTGTTGTTGTTGTTCAGTCTTGTGTTTGTTCTGATTAAGCTGCCCGATGATGAAAGTTTTTCCAGTCGTGACCATCCCTCGTAAGTTCGGTTTATAGGTAAAATCTGCGGATGGTGGGTGACGAAATCGGTAGAAAACTAGACTAATAAAAGAAATCAGCTTCTTTGATTAGATCCTGATATTTGGACGGAATTGTTAGCACGCTGGGCGAAATGCTTAGCGGCATTTTTCTCCGTCTTTATATTTTGAGTTCAAATTCCGCCGAGGTCGGCTTTGCCTTTCATCTTTTCAAGGACTATAAAATAAATACCAGTTAGGCACTTGGTTCGATTGCTGGCATTATGCTAAAATTTAAAATTAATATTCTGTTTCCTTGATATCCACTTACAATCATATGGGTTTGCAAAGTCTACAATCTTACAAATAATCATGTTTCTGAATTCAAATATTGCCGAGATCAACTTTGCTTTTCATTCTTTCGGGACTGATACAATAAGCCCTGGTCAAGGACTGGGGTCGATATAATCGACGAAGCACCCTCCTCTCCCCACTTTATAATTGCAGGCCTTGTACCAAAATTAGAAATAATAATTATTCTTTTCTACTCTAGGCACAAGGCCCGAAATTCTTGGGGAGGGTGCCAGTCGATTAGATCGATCCCAGTACACAACTGGTACTTAATTTATCGACCCTTATTAAAGCGGTGGGCTGGCAGAATCGTTAATGCGCTGGGCAAAATGCTTAGCGACATTTCGTCTGTCTTTACGTTCTGAGTTCAAATTCCACGGAGGTCAGCTTTGCCTTTCATCCTCTCGGGGATCGGTAAATTAAGTACCAGCTGAGTACTGGCCTTGTGCCAAAATTTGAAACTGATATTAAAGCTGCGAGCTGGCAGAATCGTTAGCACGTCTGACCCAACACTTAACGGCATTTCTCCTGGCTCTTTACGTTCCGCGTTCAAATCCCACCGATTTCGAGTCGACTTTGCCCGTCATCCTCTCAGGGTTGAATGAAATAAGGAACTAGTCAGGTATTGGAGTCGATGTATTTGATTAACCCCGTCTCCCTAAAAATTGCTGAACTTGCATCAAAATATGAAATCGTTATTATTGTTATTGTTTATATTATTCATTCAAGTGCTTGGGGGTGGGGGTGGGGGCGAGATCTGAGGCTGTAGAAAATAATATTTACCTAAGACAATACGCTGTAGGATCGAAATCTAGACCTCGTGGTTGTGATGTGTTCCTTAGCAATTCAACCCAACTCTGTACACACACGCACGCGCGCCTCACTACCCTCTGTCCTCAATGGGGCTCACCAACACCATCTTATCTCTGTATGCTCCATCAACACTAAATCAGACATTTTAATTCGTAACAATCTTTTGTCATGTTTGCGTTTGTGTGCGTGCATACATTTATGTTGAAATGGGTGCAGACGTGGCCAAGTGGTTAAGAAGTTTGTTTCGTAATAATTAGGTCTCGCGTTCAATCGTGCGGTGCGGCGGACGTCTTAGGCGAACGTTTTTTTTTCTTTCTTCTTTTCTTTTTTACTACATCTTGCGGTTGACCCCCCCCCCCGAGTCCTGTGAGTGAGATTGGATGGACGGAAACTGTGTGGAAGGTCGTCGCATGGCCTGTACCTGTAATTTCGTCGGTTACGACAACGAGGTTTCCAGTTCATCCGATCGACGGAACAGCCTGCTCTTGACATTAACTGGCTGAGCGCTCCACAGACACGTGTACCCTAAACGCAGTTCTCAGAAAGATCCAGCGTGTGACAAAGTTGGCCTTTGAAATACAGGTACAACAGAAACAGGTAGAAAGAGTGAGAGAAATTGTGGCGAAAGAATACAGCAGGATTCGCCACCACCACCACCACCACTCCTGCCGGAACTTTGTAGGTGTTTTCTCTCAATAAACTCTCTGAACGCCCGGTCTGGGAATCGAAACCGCGAGTCCGCTGCCCTAACCACTGGGCCATTGCGCTTCCACTATATATATATGAAAGATAGACAGACAGCAAACAGACTGACCAGATGCTGCTACCTTTGCCAAAACTGTTGGCAAACCTGCTGTTCTATCCGGTACACTCTCTCTAGAATTTAGTTGCTGATTTGAAATACTAGCGATGTTTATCCTCTGTGTTTTTACAGTGTGTGAAGAAGTATCTTAACATTTCACGATAGAAATAAAAGAAAATACAAAGAAGGTGGGGGGGAGTTATAAAGAAAGAATGAAATCGGTGAATAACCTGCGATTTCGGCATAGGTTGTTTATTTTTTCTTAAAATCCTCTTATCTGTTTCAATCAGTAGACTGCGGCCATGCTGGTTTTAGTTGAACAAATTATATTTTTAAAGATTGGAGCTTTTTCCGTCTCTTATGCCGAACCGTTCGTTAAGTTACGGGGATCTTTGACTTTTTTACTTTTTGCTGAACCGGTGAGTTACGGGGACGTAAACAAACCAACAGCGGTTGTGAAGCGGTGGAGGGGATGGAACAAGCACACACACACATACTCGGCGGGTTTCTTTCAGTTTCCGTCTGCGATATCCACTCACAAGGCTTTGGTCAACTCGAGGATATATATATATATATATATATATATATATATATGTATATATATAGTCAGCCGTATGAGTATGAGCTGGGAGCCTGTACGATGTTTTCGCTAATTGTTCAAGGTATAGTTGCGAGCAGGCCTAGACACTCACTTGCCTCCCCTGCCCTTTGTTTCAGCAGCTCATCTAGGATGTGACTACTTGAAAGAGGGAGAGAGAGAGAGCGGGAGCTGTACCACCACTCATTTTTCGTTGAGTAAATTTGGATCAACGTGAAATAAAGTGCTTTGTTGAAGGGCACAACGTACCGCCCTGTCCAGGAATTGAACCTACGACATTATGACGGTGAGCCAAGCCAGTCTAACTTCTAAGACACATGTAGGCTCGGGACTTCAGCTTAGTGTATATCTTGACTACATTATCAGATGTGCTCTTGTCTTGGCTACTGTTTCTAACGTGTCGAGTGATTGACTACGTAGAGACTTCTCTGCTTGTGTTGGTTGAGACATAATATAAACAAACATGAGCCAAGAGAAATAACTATGATTACAGGTATATCAAACGCCGTACAATATAAATTCTTGATTTATTAAAATCCGCTTCTAGAGGATGTGTCATCACTAAATAGCAGTTAATCAGCTCCATATCAGTAAGAAAGATCATCTCAAGATTCGAGAATTCAGCAGCGATAGCAGAGGGTTGAGGAAAAGTACAGCTTATTATCCTGGAGATAAGAGGCCAGACACTTCTTTCTTGCAATATCTTAATATTCTGGCATTCCACTTCTACCCTCCCTCATCCCTTAACCACAAACGTCTTTTCTCTCCCACCTCCTCATAAGATTTCACTAACAGCCACTAAGCAGACGATCTTTTAATATAAAAGATGGTCTGGTTAGTGGCTGTTGTTGTTAAGCCCAGGCTTATTGATCAAAGGCATTTCCAGTTGTGACAACCCCATCTAATATATATTATATATGTTTCGAATTTTGGTACAAGGCCAGCAATCTCGGGGTGGGATAAGTCGATTATATCAACCCCAGTGTTCAACTGGTGTTTATTTTATCGTCCCGGAAAGGTCGAAAGGCAAAAGTCCCTTGTGGCGGAATTTGAGCTCGGTGGCAGGGGTAGAGAAAGAATTGGTTAGATGCATTGGGGCAACATAAGTAATTGGTGATTTTTTTTCGTTCTTTTTTTCCTACCTGTTTGGAACTGTTATATTGCAAGTATTGCATCATCGTATGTGTTAATAAAAATTAGCTAGCATGTTAATAACTATGCTGACCTTTTTTTACACTCCCCCAAATGATGCAATACTTGCAATGTTTTCAAACAGAGAGGTTTTAAGTTGAGTTTGAAAGACATTTTGTTATCGTATGAAGTGTACTGTTGATGATGATGCTGTTCTTTCTCCACTACCAATCCTTGAAAGACAGTTTTAACATAACAGAAGAGAAAATACATTTTATATCAGTCTGTGGAGCCTAGTTAAGAGTCGTGAGTTCAATAAATTGACTTTCATTTAGAAATTATTAACACGTAAGTGGAAAGCGCTTGGACCTTCCACAAGTGAGGAAATAAACGGGGCTATGACACAGTTTTGTCCTTTTTTGAGACGGTATTGTGTAGTTTAAGGAAGATTTAGCTGCTATTTCTAGTAGGTCGGTGGTCGACGTAAAGGTTCCTTGTGTGCTTGCTATTCCCAAAGATGACAGTCACGGCGTCCGGTATATCTGACAATGGAGGCTGCCGATTGGTAAAAGTTACATAATTTTAAATGCTTGTAACTTACTATTAATTTCTAGGCGGGGGGGGGGGGATGAATACGATTTTCGTTACCAGCATGCAAAAAAAAAAAAAAGCCCAAAGAAGCAAAAATACATTCAAAACCACATGATGCGTGGTACACAATGCACGTGTTCAGACAACGTCGATTTGATCGAGAGAGTGAGCTAATGTGCAGCACGAATATTTGATCACTATAAACCAGGAGCGGGGGAAAATTTCCCCAAAACAAGGTCCGCGGGCGGATCACAAGTTCTAACACTTCTATCTATATAATTCGAGACACATGAAAAGAGATTAGTTTAAGGCATTAAATTAACGCGTAACATTTTCATTAACGTCACCACTGAATTTAAGACGTTTATATTACTTATGAAGTAAGTTGGGTCTCACGGGAGTGGCGCAAACTTAGCAAAATGTGTTTTATTACCGGACGATTTTATGTCTGAGTCAAACCGTTTTAAGTCACATACGAATATTGTATAAATTTTATAATTGAAAAATTTACTATATTTTGTACATACAAGTATACCAGCCCGCGAGAGCAATAAAATAGGCTCGCGGGCGGAGGTTTCTCCACCCCTGCTATAAATAAATCATTTGTACAGGTCGTTCTGCAAAAGCTAAACACTCATACGTCGTCTTCGACGGGAGTGTCTGTATATAAGATATAAAATATTTTATTTGTTCCAGGCATTGGATTGCGACTATAACAGAGCAGTATGTGTGTGTGTATATATATATATATAATACCCGTAAGCATCTGTGTGCGAATGTGTGGTGTAGTTTGTGGGTCTGTACGGATTTTAATGCACACAAAACATATAATTTCTACAAGGAATATATGGTATATATGATAACAGTTTCCGTTCTAGATCCGAGGAGCTTGTTTCATGAAGCCATTATGTGAGTTACTATGTTAAAGTCGATCAGCTCTTTACCTCCCCCTCTCTTACCACCGTCACACCTCCTGTTCGATACATACACAAAAGACGCACGCACTGGCGTATACACCTTCCTCTCTCTCCTTCACACTGACACTCTCCTTTCCCCACCTCTCTCTACGTCTCTCCTTCCTCTTCTTTGTATCTTTTTCCTACCTCCTCTGTATCTCTTTTTTCTTTCCTATCTCTCTCTCTTTTTTTCTCTTTATTTCTCAATCTCCCTGTCTTTCTATCTCCCTCCCTCACTTTTTGTCTCTCATTCTCTCCTCTCTTATATTCTATTCTCTTATAGTTTAAACGTCTTTACTGAACCCTGAAGCTTGCATTTAAATAACTTTGTGTGTTTGTGCGCGTGCGTATGTATGTATGTGCTCGCTCGCGCGCGCATGTGCTTGTGTGTATATGTTAGTACATTTATTTATGTGCGTGCTCTGTGAGTATACGCTAATACCTATGCGGCTGATGTACACATGTATGTATGTGTGCGTGTATATATACGTTTGTGTGTGTGTGCCGGTGTCGTGTGCATATGCCTGCGGGCACATCTTATTGTCTGCATGTATTTATTACTTTCCCTTCATGCTAGTGTGTATATATTTACTTAAATGTATGTATGTGTGGGTTAGTACAACAGTGCTGTTTAAATGTGTGTGTGTTTGTGATGTAGAGAGAGATACATGTTACAGTTGCGATGTGACTACATGTGTGTGTTTAAGCCTGTAAGTATGTATCTATATATCTGTACGTGGTTGTGTGTGTTAGCATAACAGTGCTATTTAAGTGTGTGTATGTTTGTGATGTATCTATATGTATGCGTGTGTGTGTGTGTAAGTTTGGATGTGTATATATATATATATATGTGCGTAAGTGAGTGTGTGTGTGTGTGTGTGTGTGCTCATAGGAATGTTCTCGGCATAATTGGAACCTGTATAAGAGATGGTAACACAATCTGTGTGTTGATATATATATGTGTATGTGTGTTTTATGTATCTGTGCGTGTATGATATATAAGCTATGTGTGCGTATGTCCTTTTGTAAATATGGTTGTGCATACCCACATGCACATATGCATTCACATAAACACATCTATAAGCACAAATATGTGCGCATCTGTATATATATGATGTTTCAGCGCATTGGCCTTGTCAACCACAAGCGCCCCTGCAGTCAACGAGGACCAGCCCCTCACATATTCGTTCGCGAACGTGTGTGTGTGTCTGTACCCCACAAACATTTTTTTTCTAAATAACCACAAGTCTATCTTCAATAAATTGGTTATATTTCTGCAATACACAAAATATTTAAAAAATTGTTTAAAACAAGGCGCAGGAGTAGTGGCTGTGTAGTAAGTAGCTTGCTTACCAACTACATGGTTCCGGGTTTAGTCCCACTGCCTGGCACCTTGAGCAAGAGTCTTCTATAGCTTGGGGATAACCAAAACCTTGTGAGTGGATTTGGTAGATGGAAACTGAATATATATGTGTGTGTGTGTCTATGTTTGTCCCTCCACCATTGCTTGACAACCGATGCTGGTATGTTTACGTTCCCGTAACTTAACGGTTCGGCAAAAGAGAACAATAGAATCAGTACTAGGCTTACAAAGAATGAGTCCTGGGGTCGATTTGTTCGACTAAAGGTGGTGCTCCAACATGGCCGCAATTAGATGATTGAAATAAATAAAAGAATTCTTAATAATATTTGATTACAAAAAAAGCGGCGTGCTGGCAGAATCGTTAGCACACCTAGCAAAATTCTTAGCTGCATTTCGTCAGCTTTTACGTTCTGAGGTCAAAATTTTCCTATGTGGACTTTGCCATTCATCCTATCGAGGTCGATAAAATAAGTATCAGTTGATATAATCGACTTACCCCTGTCCTCCGAAATTTCTGGCTTTGTGGCAAAATTTGAAATCAATATTTAATTACAGAAATATAATAGGATTTTTTAAAAGCATCAAATGGTTAAGTGAAATAAAATAGGAAACAAAAGGAGATCCGTGGGTGAAAAATGGTTGAGAACCACTGGGTTAAAAAGCAGAACTGGTTTGCATCCTATACATAACATTATGGCTTAGGGCAGTGGTTCCCAACCTGGGGTCCGCGGATCCCTGTTGGTTCGCTAAGGTAGTATTGGGGATCCATGAACTAAATTCAAAATTTCATAAATATATATGTGTGTGTGTATAAGGATAAGCATATTAAAAGGGGTCAGTGGGAAAAACTTATTTAAATAAAAGGGTTGGGAACTACTGGCTTAGTGAAAGGAGGGACAGTTCCAATTTACCCTCTCAGGCATATGTCTGGGCAAGGTTGTTGATGGAAGACCAGCAGTCGCCCTTGCGTATCAGCCTCCAATCTCCATGCCACCGATGTTATCCAAAGGAAAGGCAAAGGGGCCGATACAGCTTGGCACCAGTGACGTCACAACTCATTTCTACAGATGAGTGAACTGGAGCAACGTGAAATAAAGTGTCTTGCTTGAGATCAGAACACACAGCGCGGTCCAGGAATCGAATTCACTACGTCATGATTATAAACCTGACGCTCTAACCACTGGGCCATGAATCTTCGATGGCAGGAAGGAAGTTATTCTCAGTAAAACTTGGCCTAAATGTTTGCAAGGACCATGCGGTGGTGCAGTGGTGGTGGTCGTCGTCGTCGTCATCGTTGTGGTGGTGCTGGTGATAGTTGTGGCGATGGTAGTAGTGGTGGTGGTAATGGGAGGGTATAACTCTTGTCCATGTTACTATTAACAGTGCTGTTCCTTTTTTGCCTTTACTACTACTACTACTACTACTACTACTACTACTACTACAGGCCAAAGTTAATCAAGACCCTTGTGCTTCACTGTCACCATCACCATGACAACCACCAGCAATCTGGTCCTGTCAGTGTCACCTGTTGCTTTTCTCGTTTAATTAATTAATTACAGCAGCTATTAATGATTATATTCACATGTGTGTGTGTGTTTTAACTATAAGTATGTGGTAGTGGGGGGAGGGGCGTCAGAGAGGAGGGAGTGGAAGAAAGAGACTAGGCTTTTAAAGAGGGTGGGAGAACGACAACAGCGTAATGTGGGGTAGAAGAGGGAGTACTACGTATCGTGGGAGCCCTATGTATGATGGCGGTGGGTGGGGATGAACTGCTTGGCAAATGGAGGTTATCTGTGACACAGATTCCTGGACCAAATTCTGAATGTCATTCCCAGCCTCCTTGCTAACTTTTCTTCACCTCACTATAACAAAGACCCTCTTCTAATAAAGGGTTACACTGAGTTTTCGTATATCACCAGCATCATCATTATTGTTTTAGCATCCATTTGTCCATGCTTTCTCTAGCTGGGGCAGAGTTTATTGAGGCAGAATTTTCTACGACCACATGCTTTTCCTGTCGCCAACCCTCACCTGTTTCCAGACCAGGTGATATTTCCCCCCTTGGTGACCAGGCATGTTTTCACAAAATAATAGAAATGAACAACCCTGCTTGTATGACAGTGGCACTCATTTACAACTATCATGTGATGTGAAGACAAGGAGACACACACACAGGCGTTTATACATTTGTTCCATTTGTGAACAAGTTGGGTGTCAGCGGTGGAGGGTGGGGCATCAGTCAGAGTCATCCTGTCTCTATGACAACCCAATTTGTCATGAGGTCGCCCTTCTCCACTCCCTTGTTATCTTTACACACCAAATCTTGTCTATGTATGTAAATAGACACAACAATAGCCAAACAACAGTGATTTGAAATCTAGTCATGTTTTTGTTTTTTTTTTTGCTTTGCTTTGTTTTTGAGTATTTAAAACTACCACTCTGCTACTCCCCCAACCACCACCACCACCACCAATACCATCAGCACCACTGCTACTGCAATCACAAAGACACGGTGTAAAATAGAGAGGACCAGCAAACATCGCCATAGTCTATATTATCTAACATTCTGTTTTAACTCTTTTGCCAACAACCAGCCTGAAACGGCTGCCCCTGGTACAATGGTACAAATCCCCTGTTTTAAACCAGCCCTGTCCGACCAAAATACTCTACCTGTTTTATGTTCAAACTGGCCAGATCTGACCTCTCACACCAATCCTAAACTATCATTCTAAAAATTCACAGTTACCTCATCAAAATCTCAAAGGTATTGGATAATGTATGATTAATTCAAAACAAGAGAATTGTGGCAAAGCTGCATGACAGTGTTGTCAGACGTGGAATGCAGGCCATCAAACAACTTGTTTGATGTTGCATTTTTATACTTCTCTTCCATTTTATTTTGACATGCGCATTGTGTTTTTATTCTCCTCTTTTTACCAACCTCAGTGTGCACATGTGCATTGTGTGTTCATTCTTCTTTTACCAGTTCCTACTTAAAACGCTTTTACTTGTTTCAGTCATTTGACTGGGGCCATGCTGGAGCACTGCCTTTAGTCGAGCAAATCGACCCCAGGACTTATTCTTTGTAAGCCTAGTACTTATTTTATCGGTCTCTTTTGCAGAACCGCTAAGTGACGGGAACATAAACACACCAGCATTGGTTGTCAAGCGATGTTGGGGGGACAAACATATACACACACATACATACATACATATATATATACACACACATACACATATATATATACAAATATACAACTAGCTTCTTTCAGTTTCTGTCTACCAAATCCACTCACAAGGCTTTGGTCGGCCCGAGGCTATAGTAGAAGACACTTGCCCAAGGTGCCATGCAGTGGGGCTGAACCCTGAACCATGTGGTTGGTAAGCAAGCTACTTACCACATAGCCACTCCTGCACCTATAAAACTGTTCACAGGTAACAACTATGTCCACAAACGCAGTTGTGAGATGGTTGTGAAACAACATAAAGAGATAAGCATTACTTTTGACTGTATAATCTGATTGCTAAAGGGTTAAAGTGATCTAAATTTCCATCAAAATTCTATGTTAAATTTTCTTCCAAATCCTTTTGATGCCAACCCTCTGGAGACTGCTCCTGGTTCTATGAAACAAACTTCCTGTTTTGAAGTGATCTAATTCAAAATCGTCCATCATAATATGTTAATTTAAGTTCCAAAGACCAGCGTAATAATGGCAAAATTATTTGACTCAATTTTTCATTATTTTCAAAATTAATTAAAACAATGGCTGCATATTTCAACAGAAATATAGCAACAAAAGAGTTAATAATGTGAAAGTTACTAATTTCTCCATTATTTTCAAAGTTAATTGAAGCAAGGGCAACATATTTCAATAGAAATATGGTAACAAAAGGATTAAAAGACAGTAGGGTGTAACCTCAAAAAGAACTGGTGCTTTGGGAGGTTTATTTAATTATATAATTGGTTGAGTAACCAACAGACTATACTCTTTTACTTTCTCTTTTACTTGTTTCAGTCATTTGACTGCGGCCATGCTGGAGCACCGCCTTTAGTCGAGCAAATCGACCCCAGGACTTATTCTTTGTAAGCCTAGTACTTATTCTATCGGTCTCTTTTTGCCGAACTGTTAAGTTATGGGGACATAAACACACCAGCATCGGTTGTCAAGCGATGTTGGGGGGTGGGGTACAAACATAGACACATAAACATATGCACACACACATACATATATATGACGGGCTTCTTTCAATTTCCATCTACCAAATCCACTCACAAGGCTTTGGTCGGCCCAAGGCTATAGTAGAAGACACTTGCCCAAGGTGCCACGCAATGGGACTGAACCCGGAACCATGTGGTTGGTAAGCAAGCTACTTACCACACAGTCACTCCTACGCCTATACGACTATATTGAAGTTTCCCTGTGATCATAAATAGCATCAAGTTAGCCCTGATTGAATAGGCCTATGTACAATGATGTTTTGTATTTTTTTAGGGTTACCTTGTCTAGTGAGATTGTGATTTGAGGGAGATTGTTTATTTTTATTCTAGCAGGTCATAAGATGGTGAACTTTTTAGATTTTTAGTCCAACACAGGCATTGCTGTGTAGTTACGAAGCTGACTTCTCAATCGTATGTTTTGGAGTTCAGTCCCACTGCATGGTACTTTGGGCAAGTGTCTTCTACTATGGTCCTGGGCCAATTAAAGCCTTGTTAGTGGATTTGGTAGATGGAAACTGAAAGAAGACCATCATATATATATATATATAAATATATATATATATATATATATATATATATATATATTTATATATATATATATATATTGATAGATAGATATATGATGTAATTGCCCGAAACAGTAAGGACATCTGGTAACTTGACTGAGGAAAGAAGGCCACAAATGACCCCTCCTTTTTTCCCCTGTCCTTCTAATTATTGCTTCTCCTGTCCGCCTTTGTATCGTCTATCTGTCTGAATATTTTACTGTCCTCTATTGTGTTTTTGTTCCATTTATATATATATATATATATATTTATAAGAATTAAGGAATGGAGTAGATATGAGCCATTCCTTAACTCTTGTATTCTCATTTGTATACCTGGCAACCCTGATTTGCCTACCATGAAATATAAAGAACTCTTTTCAATTTATCATACTTCAGTAAGAAAAAACGTCCACTGCCTGTAAAAATCTGCTTCAACAAATTTCATCTGACTGATTCAAAGCATGGAAAAAATGGTGATGATGATGATGATGTATTTTCTTCTGTTGCTAAGCTGTAAAAATAAAGAATTCTTTTTCTTGGAAATGGGTCAAGTGACCTTTCAGAAGATCCATCCTCATCTTGCATTCCCCACTCCTATTTTCATGTTTCTTTGAAGGTGCAGCTGAATAAAAATAACAACTTTGAAACAAGGAACATTGTTGAAAGTTAAGTTAACATTTCAAGTCTGCTGCCTTCCAATGGCAATGTCTTCTAGTTTCTATTTATATATGTCGCTGTTCAGCTGGGTACATACACAATACATAAAAAACTAGATTGTGACCAAACATGTTTCAAACAACTCAAAACAACAAAATAAAAACCCAACAACAAACAATGCATACATTGACGTTAACAATAGCAACATATAACAAATCAGTATTGCACAAATAACAATTATGAGGAAGTTTATTATTGGCAAAATGTAATTACATGTCTGTACACAGATATTTCTAACAATGATAAGAAACAGTGAGTGATTCTTTAATATGTGGTCTACTGCAGACAGACAGGCATGCAGACTGACTGAATGACTGACTAGGGCACAGCCCTGAAGAGTTTTTAGTTGAATGAATTGGACCCCAATACTTTTTTGTTTTTTTTACGCTTATTCTAAGGGTCTCTTTTGCGGAATTGCTAAAGTTACAGGGACAAACTAACACTGGTTGTCAAGAGGGGACAAACACAAACACAAACACACACACACACATGATGGGCTTCTTTCAGTTTCCGTCTACCAAACCGAACCACAAGGCTTTGGTTGGCCTGAGGCTTTAGTAGAAAACACTTGCCTAATGCGCCAACCAGTGAGACTGAACTTGGAACCTTGTTGTTTGGGAGCGAACTTCTTATCTCACAGCCACACTTCTGCCTATGTTTATTATTTGCAAACAACTTGCAGATGCAAGTGCTACCAGTTAAAAGCTCTGCATACCAGACAGTAACTAGCTTATAGGGGTCACCAGGGCCTTCCTCTCAACAACATTATTGCTCACTGCCACCCCCACCCCATTGAAATGAGGCCCCACTTGCTAGATCAACTAGTTACTAGCCTTCACTCAATATTCTTCTAGCCATTGTTCATTGTCTCTTTTTAGTAAAATCCATTGGCTTGCCTTCTCCACTGTAGCCTGGGTATCGCTCAGGCTGGTATTTGCTTCCACATGAATCTTGCTGTTTGGACTTATATTAAATCCTTGACTTGAAACTCGTATATATATATATATATATAGGCGCGGGCATGGCTGTGTGGTTAGGAAGCTTGCTTCCCAGCTACATGGTTTTGGGTTCAGTCCCACCGCATGGCACCTTGGGCAAGTGTCTTCTGCTATAACCCCGGGCTGAGCGAAGCCTTGTGATTGAATTTGGTAGGTGGAAGTTACTGCTGTGTGTGTATATGTCTGTGTATGTGCTTGTGCCTCTCTCCGAAAGAGAGAGAGAGAGAAGGATATATATATATATATAGATATATATATAGGTGCAGGAGTGGCTATGTAGTAAGTACCTTGCTTACCAACCACATGGTTCCGGGGTTTCAGTCCCGCTGCGTGGCATCTTGGGCAAGTGTCTTTTACTCTAGCCTCGGGTCGACCAAAGCCTTGTGAGCAGATTTGGTAGACAGAAACAAAAAGAAGCCTGTTATGTGTTTGTGTGTCTGTGTTTGTCCCCCCCAACATTGCTTGACAACCGATGCTGGTGTGTTTACATCCCCCGTAACTTAGCGTTTCGGCAAAAGAGACCGATAGAATAAGTACTAGGCTTACAAAGAATACGTTCTGGGTTCGATTTGTTCGACTAAAGGTGGTGCTCCAGCATGGCCCCAGTCAAATGACTGAAACGTGCGGGTGACACGTAAAAGCACCCACTACACTCTCTGAGTGGTTGGCGTTAGGAAGGGCATCCAGCTGTAGAAACTCTGCCAAATCAGACTGGAGCCTGGTGTTGCCATCCTGTTTCACCGGTCCTCAGTCAAATCGTCCAACCCATGCTAGCATGGAAAGCGGACGTTAAACGATGATGATGATGATGATGATGATGATACATATATATATACACTGACAAAGGGCTATGCAACCACACAAAAGTTTCAAGTATCATCATGATTTACTTCAATCATAAATAAACTGCATTAGAAATCACTTTGACCCAGATTTTAATTGCTGTTGATGTGGTTTGGTCGCATTGATATCCTTGAGAAAAGCATGAAATATGCAGCCGTGTTTATCTTGGAAAATCAGGTGATTGACTTAGTTTATCTGACTAGTATGTAGGATAAGGAAATGTATAGTATTTATGTGTGTGTGATATATGAAGGCATGGGATAGGTGCAAGCTTAGCTGTGTAGTTCCGAAATATGCTTCCCAACCACATGGTTTCAGGTTCAGTCCCACTGTATGACACCTTGGGCAAGATTTTTCTATTATAGTCCCAGGTTGACTAAAGCTAATGGTCTGTGATATAGTGCAGAATATTTGCTATAACGATATTTCTGCTTCAGCAACTCAGTGATGAATCTGTAATGGAAAACAGGCCAGTTTCAAAACATTGATACCCAGGTTGCAAAAGCAAAGTTTGAAGGGAATGATTAGTAGTAATTTCCTTTAGTTTCTAGATAGAAGCAAATAGGAAATAACACTTGCTGACCAAAGACAAAAAAATTTTAATTTTGTAACACAGAGTTATATAACCTCTTTATGTAAAAATATCCTCGCATACCCCACCGCCCATTTCCATCACTGTTCAATACTTATATAAACATACATTAAACCAATTCTGTCACAAAAGACTATTTAGAAGCCATTACCTATCCAATGGCTCATGAATACATTAAATTTTTTTTTAATTCTTTTTGTTGAAAAGGTCACTGACCCATTTGTGAGCTGCAACCAACCTGTTGCCAATTCTTGTTACACACACACACACACACACACACACACACACACACACAAGCATTATATTTTGATTGTTAGAATCTAATTTGTTTCCATTTTATTTTTCCATTGACAGGTAGTCAGAATGCTTGTGAAAGGACTTCATTTGAATTTCTGCGTAAAGAATTGCCTGTTAGGCTTGCCAATATAATGAAGGAAATCAACCTTCTGCCAGACAATCTTCTACAAATGCCTTCAGTGGCCATGGTACAGAGCTGGTGAGTGATTCCATCCCTTTTTGTCTTCCTTCTTTTTTTGTGGTGTGTCACATGACTGAAGGAATAAGGTGCTGCAGTGACTGACCACACAGGTCCTAGGTTCAAATTCACTACATGCAAGATTTTCTTGGTGGTGGTGGTGGTAGATTTTTTTTTCCAGCCCCAGGTAAGGGACTAACATCCTGTTCAGCGGTTGGGGTTTATAATCTCAGTCATTTAACCCTTTTGCACAGTGGTTCTCAACCATTTTTTACCTAGGAAAAAGAAAAGAACGGTAAAATTTCCTTTTTGAGTCACACTGGTTCATAAAGGCCAGTTTCACAGTTTCATGGCGTATAAATTCCCCACCTGGACAGGATGTCGATCCATTGCAGGATTACTCATTTTTGCCAAATGAATGAACAGGAGCAATGTGGAATGAAGTGTTTTGCTCAAGAACAAAACATATCACCCAGTCCAGGAATTGAAACAACAATCTTAGGATCATGAGTCTAACACCCTAACCACTAAGCCACATGCCTCCAAGGAGAAATCCTTGCAGCCATCCATGAATACAGGCATATCTGTTGTGGCCATACCCCCCCCCCATTCCCACTCCCAGCTGAGAGGTCTTTGTCTTGCAGGTGCTGGTGTCACATAAAATGCACTTGTGTCAGTGCCACATAAAATGCACTTGTGCCAGTGCTATGTAAATGCACATAAAAAGTACCCAGCACACTCTGTAATATATATATATATATATATATATATATATTTATATATATACCGGAGTAAGCACATGAAATGTGCAACAAGGTGGAAAAAAGAGTACTCAAATACCAGAGGTAGAGTAATATGCTTTATTTAAAAGCAGCAGAAATATAACAAAAGACTGTTACTCTGAGTGTCACGTTTCCGTTCATCGGACAAAACTGTCCGATGAACGGAAACGTGACACTCAGAGTAACAGTCTTTTGTTATATTTCTGCTGCTTTTAAATAAAGTATTTATATATATATATATATATATATATATATATATATATATATATGAATGTGTGTGTATATCTGTGTGTGTGTATCTTTGTGTTGTGTTTGTCCCCTACCACTGCTTGACAAGTATTGGTTTGTTTATGTCTGCAGGATTTAGCAGTTTGCAAACACAGCCCAATAGAATAATTACTTGACTTCAAAAAACAATAAGTAGTGGGGTTCATGTGTTATGCCAAACCCGTCGAGGTGGTGCCCCAGCATGGCCACAGCGCAATGACTGAGACAATCGGGAAATACATAATGCAACAAAATATTCTGCTGACTGGCATTTTATTAAGCGATATATTTAATTTCATTAAGAGATGCAAACTCATAGTCACCCTTGTCTGTTTTTTTGTCAATATCTGACTACAGTTTGTTTAGTGAGAAACGGGGTGTCCCCTCTCGCTCCTCACAACATCATGTTGTTTGCAAGCTTTTGATATTAAGTCAGTCACCCAGTTAATGCTGGATTCAGCTTGATAAGAAATAGTAAACGTAATTACATACAACTATTGTACTCTTCAATGTTAATGCTGTTAATATTATCACAAACAATGAAATATGAGGATTATGATAAGGTAATCACATGTGGAGCAGTTAAATTCGTGTGTGGTCCTTCTCTGAAACTTCATCGTCATCATCATCATCATCAACTTCTAGACATTACAGTCTCAAGTCCCAAGACTCATAGGGTTGGTCATTTAGTTTCAATGGTGTATGAGTGACCACGATCACAATACTACCTTTGAACAGGACACCAGTCTATTGTGGGGTTTCTCATTTACAAATTGTGGACGGGAGCAATGTAAAATGAAGTGTTATACTCCAGAACACCCTTACGTCTAGTTATCCCATCATGCATTGACATTCTCTCATTTTGTTTACCCATCTCAAGGCAACCCTCTTTCACTTAGTTATCCCATCTTGAAATCAAACCCTCATGTCAAGTTCACCCATCTTGGAGTAATACCCTCTCATCTAGTTAGTCCATATTGGGGTAAACCCTAACATCTGGTTATCCAATCTTGGGGTAACAACCTCTGACCTCATGGGGTAACACTCTCAGTTTGTTTGCCCATCTCACGGCAATACCTCCTTTCATCTTGTTATCCCATCTTGAAGTAACATAGCACAGCTCACTTTTAAACTGCTTTCCAAGCATCTAATAATAATTAATTAGCAGTCAAATAAAATTGATTGAGAGTGTGTGTGTAACTATTACTGTACATGTGTGTCTGTTTATTCATGCATACCTGTGCACATGTGACTGCATGTGAGCATCATGAGGAATTTGCATGTGAGAGAGGGCTGCATACTTATGTATGTATTAATGAATGTATGTTTGCATGCATGTATGTATGTGCCTCTCTACATTCATGTATTTATGTATGTACCTGTGTTTGTTTGCTTGTGTGTATGCATGCATGCATTCATGTGTGTGTGTACATGCATGTCCATATGTGTGTGAATGCATGTATAAATGTATCTGCATATAAGTATGCCTGTATGTATGTGTGTTCATGTGTGCATACGTAGAGGCTTTGTTGTGACTGGCAGTCTACCAACAAAAAGTAACTTACTACAGATACAAGCAACAACTTACATTTCCATCAGGTGATACATTAGTAATACTAGTTTGGAGGAAGAGGAGGAGGACGAAGAAGAGGAGGAGCGGGGGGTGGGGGGAACTAATGGAAGAAACAACTATTTTTAGTCATATTTCTTTTATTCATCTTGGATAATTCGGTAAGTAAGATGAGTGAAGAATTCCTCTGGCAGAATAATCTAACACTTTTTGTTTGGTGCTCATAACAGGTTTTCAGTTTCGTGTCTGTTTAGTCAATATTAGGCAAAGCACTTAGGCACACACAGTCTATTAAAACCTCTTGATGTCAGGCCTATTTATTATTCCTTAAGTTTTTAAACAACCATCGTATTAAAATAGTTAATTTATAGTTAATTGGTTATCTTGCCCTTTGAATTATTAATAGCATGTGTGCGTGTGTGTGTGAGTGAGTGTAAAGTCCCCTGGGGAGAGAGAGGGAACATATGGCACTTTGACAACAAGAGAATAAGAATGGTTATTTTGACCTATCTGGGTCTTGTTCAGTGTAATTGGAACTGTGCGCGGTTAAGCAATTATGCAAACTGTTTTAGAGTGAATAATTTAGAGCTGCTATCGTCTTGAAGAACATAGTTAAAGTTAGTGTTATATGTGCATATATATATATATATATATATATATATATATATATATATATATATATATAGTAATGGTATGACAACAAAAGAATGAATGAGACCTCAATATCAGATAGCATTTTTGATTGTCTTAATAACTGACGAGATGCCAGAGGCAGTTTTCCGCCCTGACATCCAAAACTTGGAGTTTTATTATAGCAACCGAATAATTGTCACATATTATATTACAGATATATATATATATCTGCTTAGGAGTGGCTGTGTGGTAAGTAGCTAGCTTACCAACCACATGGTCCCGGGTTCAGTCCCACTGCGCGGCATCTTGGGCAAGTGTCTTCTACTATAGCCTCGGGCCGACCAAAGCCTTGTGAGTGGATTTGGTAGACGGAAACTGAAAAAAGTCCGTCGTATATATGTATATATATATGTGTGTATGTGTGTGTTTGTCCCCCCAACATCGCTTGACAACCGATGCTGGTGTGTTTATGTCCCCGTAACTTAGCGGTTCGGCAAAAGAGATCGATAGAATAAGTACTAGGCTTCTAAAGAATAAGTCCTGGGGTCGATTTGCTCGACTAAAAGGCGTTGCTCCAGCATGGTCACAGTCAAAAGACTGAAACAAGTAAAAGAGTAATATATATATATACAATATATGAGTATATGCATATATATGTACATGTATGTATATACCTTCATCCACATGTACACATAGATACATAACTGGGTACATGACGTGGCAAAAGAACATGGACAAAATGATAAACAAGGTACAACAAACAAGCAAGCCACATAGAAACATCTCCTTCATCAGCTGCCACCATTAAAACACCGGCATTTCGAAGAATTAAGGCAGTACGCATCGTTGAAAGGGTTCTTCCTACGAACACAAATTAAATCATTTTCGTGGAGGATAGTGACGGACGGAAAACAAGGCAGGAAAACGAAACGGTGAACGAACACAGACACAAAGACATACACACAAATATATATTTGTGTGTATATCTTTGTGTCTGTGTTTATCTTTTATCGTTTACTTGTTTCAGTCATTAGAATGTGGCCATGCTGGAGTACTTCCTTGAAAAATTTTTAGTCAATTAAATCAATTCCAGTACTTAATTTTTTAAAAATCCTTGTACTTATTCTATCAGTCACTTTTGCCAGACCACTAAGTTACAGGGACATAAACACACCAACACCAGTTGTGAAGCAGTAGCAGGAGACACACACACACACACACACACACATACACACAATAGGCTTCTTTCTGTCAACCAACTTCATTCACAAGGTTTTGGTTGGTTTGGGGCCATCGTAGAAGACACTTGCCCAAGATGCCACTATGTGGGACTGAACCCAGAACCATGTGGCTGAGTAACAAGCTTCTTCTTTACTGCCCACAAGGGGCTACACATAGAGGGGACAAACAAGGACAGACAAAGGGATTAAGTCGATTATATCGACCCCAGTGTGTAACTGGTACTTATTTAATCTACCCCAAAAGGATGAAAGGCAAAGTCGACCTTGGCGGTGTTTGAACTCAGAACATAGCGGCAGACAAAATACCGCTAAGCATTTCGCCCTGCGTGCAAACGATTCTGCCAGCTCGCCGCCTGTAACAAGCTTCTTACCATACAGCTATATCTGTGCCAAAACACACACATGCACACACACACACATACATATTATGATGATGAACACTGACATATATATGCCTCACCACACATAGACATACATCTTCTCACAGACATACATTCTCATACACTTACATGCACACACATCCCCATCTTTTCACATATTCCTACTTACACACACACACATCTAAAATGCTAAAATACATCTTTCTGTTTAAATTATTATAAACGAACAGAAATAGATTTGATTTGACATTCAAAATGTTTTATTTTCCTCCCAAATCAATATTAGTTTGCTCAGTTTATGAGATATTCTAGGTCAATTTCAAAAAATAAATAAAATACAATTAAATTCTCCACCAAAAAAAATATAACTACTACAAAACATAATAATAATACACATAAAGAAAAAAACCCAACTTTATTATCATTACAAGATCTTCAGTCAAATAGAGTTTCGTTTTATTACTGCTTAGTCAGGAACGAAATACAGTGCCCTTGACCCTTTTCAGGACTTTCCATTGCAGGGAGTGGTGGGTGGAAAAATTCCTTAAACCAGTTACATGACCCTATTGCTATCAGCATAATGCACTATTCCTCTACAATAGTATTTCTCGACCATATTTCACCTATAGACCCCTTTGGTTTTTATTTTACTCAACAGGACCCTAATAACCATTTGATGTTCAAGAAATCCTGTTATATTTTTATAGTGTGGTAAGAAGCTTGCTTCCCAACCACATGGTTCTGTCCACTGTGCTAGGTCCTCTGTACTTTGTCCCCTGTGTTTTGTCCTCTGTACTTCATTCTCTGTGGAGGCGCAATGGCCCAGTGGTTAGAGCAGTGGACTCGCGGTCGGAAGATCGCAGTTTCGATTCCCAGACCGGGCGTTGTGAGTGTTTATTGAGCGAAAACACCTAAGCTCCACGAGGCTCCGGCAGGGGGTGGTGGCGACCACTGTTGTACTCTTTCGCCCCAACTTTCTCTCACTTTTTCTTCCTGTTTC
>NC_142943.1:7063290-7108290 GCF_046866305.1 Octopus bimaculoides
CTGGTCAATGCTATCATACTGAACAACAGGGGGTGTCAGATATTGTATTCTGGAGATTGTATCAGGGAATAAAGACCACTAAACTAATTGATGTTATTGTCAGAGACATACGAGACAAGGAATTGAGGATCTACCAATGCTAATGGGTAGACAGTTATTCAGATATTCCTGACACAGTATTGTGAGATGCCTCTTGGTTGTAGCTGGTTGAAGAAGAAGGAGGAGGAGGAGGGACATGAAAACAATCAATTACAATTTGAAGAAACAGGATACATTATGAGCTGGTAAAATGCCAGTAGATCAAACTCATTGTAAAAAAATGTACAGTAGCAGAATAACATTGGTTAGCGACACCAGATAGGTCGAACAAAATAAGGAATTGACCAATGGTGAACAAAACAACCAATGAACTGATGCCAGCTGGAAAACAGTTTAGAGTAACGGATACAGCTGACCAATGGAAACAAAGCCACCAATGAACTGACCAATAAAACCTGTCAGCATGACAGTAATTTATGATACAGATACAGTGTGTGCCAATCAAAACATTATCATCATAATATTAATCATCATCATCATCATCATCGTTTAACGTCCGCTTTCCATGCTAGCATGGGTTGGACGATTTGACTGAGGACTGGTGCAACCAGATGGCTACACCAGGCTCCAATCTAATTTGGCAGAGTTTCTACAGCTGGATGCCCTTCCTAACGCCAACCACTCAGAGTGTAGTGGGTGCTTTTACGTGTCACCCGCACGAAAACGGCCACGCTCGAAATGGTGTCTTTTATGTGCCACCCGCACAAGAGCCAGTCCAGGGGCACTGGCAACGATCTCACTTGGCTTGCCGGGTCTTCTCACGCACAGCACATTTCCAAAGGTCTCGGTCAGTAGTCATTGCCTCGGTGAGGCCCAATGTTCGAAGGTCTTGCCTCACCACCTCAGCCCAGGTCTTCCTGGGCCTACCTCTTCCACGGGTTCCCTCAACTGTTAGGGAGTGGCACTTTTTCACGCAGCTATCCTCATTCATTCTCACCACATGTCCAAACCAGCGCAATCGTCTCTCTTGCACACCACTACTGACGCTTCTTATGTTCAGCTTTTCTCTCAAGATACTTACACTCTGACGGGTATGCACATTTACATTACACATCCAGCGGAGCATACTGGCTTCATTCCTTGCGAGCTTACGCATGTCCTCAGCAGTCACAGCCCATGTTTCACTGCCATGTAGCATGGCTGTTCGTACACATGCGTCATACAGTCTGCCTTTTACCCTGAGTGAGAGTCCCTTTGTCGCCAGCAGAAGTAATCCTTTCTACTAAAAGCACAAGGTTTGAAATTTTTGGGGAGGGAACTAGTTGATTACTTGGACCCTATTGTGTCACTGGTACTTAATTTATTGACCCTGAAAGGATAAAAGGTGAAGTCGACCTTGGTAAAATTTGAGCTTAGAACATAAAGACAGATGAAATACCATTAAGCATTTTGCCCAGTGCGGTATCGAATTTGCCAGCTTACTGCCTTAAAGCATGATAAACAAGAGCACTCAGAGAACGCGAGCCTTTGCCAAGGCAACACCAATGTCCTCCCAACGATTAGCCAGAGATGAATTTTAAAATGAGAATATCTGAAATAAACACAGATAGATGACCAAGAACCTCTGTCACCATTGAAGATAGCTCAGTTGTTTTCAGATGTGTTCGGCAAACCACATGTTGCTGTTGCCAACTGTAAATGACCAACATGGATTGTTTTAATGTATGACAATACATTCTTCTGTTAACTGTTTGAGGGGTTTATTCAGTTGCCACTTCATGCAGCCCAGGAAGCATTTTTTTCATTCATTAGGTCAACCAGTGACCACTGCAGCATCGACAAGACACCATGAAATCACTAGTGACAATCTCCTTTTGTCTTAGTAAAAGACAGGATGGTCATGTGTAGAGCATCTTTGATCTCAGGTCTGCTTTGTCAGAAATGGTATGACCTCAGCAACAGCAACAACAACACTTGAAATTGCAAAATGTGATGCAGTCCTTGACCTCAGTATTGTAGGTTGACATGTCTCGTGTGTTGGTTCTATGAGTCACTGCAGTGTGTGTGTTTGCCAGATTGCACACACTGCACCCAAAATTACTACATGACAACTACACACATACACACACACACGCACACACATACACACACACACACGCACACACACACACACACACACACACACACACACACACACACTGCATGTGTTTGTAGTGAAAGATGCCATTATGGATTATTCACAACAGTCACTCTGACTCAATCAGACATCAGGTGATCAAAGACTGAGGCAGTATTCTAGACACTTCACTATCTTATGATTAAAAGAGACACAGGAAACAAACATGTGTGTGTGTGTGTGTGTGTGTTTATATATATATATATATATATATATATATATATATGTATGTATATGTGTGGGTTTGTGTGTGTATCTCTCTCTCTCTCTCTGTATATATATATATATATATATTGACAGAGAGAGAGAGAGAGAGAGAGGTAGCTAGCATGTCTCTTGGAGAAGGTCTACTGATATAAAAACCAGATATTCAGATATGCAGGAAATGGCATTGGACATTTTGGGGATCTTTTGCTTACACTTGAAATCCTGGCACTCTCACATTCCTGAACCTATGATCCACATTGGCACTAGATATCTTGGCTTGTCTCTGAACCATGTCGACAGAGTAGAGATGGTCTCAGATGTGTTGGGCAAGCCAGAGGTTTCTGTCAGATTCTGTGTCTGCTTTGGCATGGTCTCTACAGCTGGATGCCCTTCCTAATGCCAACCACTTAACATGATGTAATGGGTGCTTATGGGTGCCATTAGCATGGCACTGGTATTTTCCACGACTGCAATTTTGCTTGGCTTGATGGGTCTTCTCAAGCACGATATAATGCCACAGGTCTTGGTTATTGCCTCCATGAGGCCCAACACTCGAAAGGAGCTTGGCCACTTGCCTCCATGAGGCCCACAGCTCGAAAGGAACTCAGTCACCTCGTCTCTATGAGGCCCATTCAAAAGGAACTCAGCCACCTTGCCTCTGTGAGGCCGAACACTCAAATTTTGGCACAAGGCCAGCAATTTCGAGAGAGAGGGTAAGTCAATTACACTGTCTCCAACGTTCAACTGATTCTTATTTTATCGACCCCACCCACCGCCCACCAAAAAAAAAAAAGGATGAAGGATAAAGCTGAACTTGGTATTTGAACCCAGTTCATAAAGACGGATGAAATGTCACTGTGCATTTTGTTCAGCATGCTACTAATTCTACCAGCTCTACCAATTAGGATCTCTATAAATATTGAAACTAAATACACCAGCAAACAAAAGACAATAAACTCTGAACAATGTTTACAATACGCGCCTCTAAAACAATCCACCATATGTTTTCCTCTCTTTGTTTATGCTCTGGGTTTCCTATTTCCTCTTGTACCTGATGGAAATAGCAGGTGTATTTTTATTTTGCCGCCTCTGATCACATTCTGACTAAGTTCATTCTTCAATACCTGGGTGACCCTTCAACTGAAATAACTGATCTTGAAATAGTCCTGTAACTAGGGGCTTTTATCATACCCTTGACCAGAAACAGTTGCACTAACATTTTTTTATAATCTGTTCCTTAATATTATGGAATTATCACATATATATATATATATATGTGTGTGTCCCTGAACACATATGTATATATGTGTGTGTAGATGATGAGTTGATGGGTGCAGGTATCAGGATACTAAAATAGCATCGTGTGTGTGTGTGTTGATAAGAGTGAGTGTATATTAGTGTGTGTTTGTGCTTTCTCATCTTGCCATCACATGATGGTTGTAAATAACGATGATGATCATCATCATCATTATTGACTCTACTAACATATAAAGGTCACAATGGCTAATGTAGTCTAGGGTACACTATGCCTTGAAAAAGCAAGGAAATAGATATTTGATATGATAGTTTTAGAGATTCCATCCGTGTAACTATTGCAGGTTGGTCATCACTAGAATGCCTTTGGTCAATTGTCATCTCAGTCAGTGTTGACATCTGGTCAAAAGTCAACTTGATCAGGGTTGACCTTTGGACATAAGTCAGCTTAATTAGAGCTGACTTTTGAAAATAGGCCTGGACAGTCATGGTTGATTTTGGGTCTCATGTCAACCCATTGAAGACTGACCTCTGGCCATAGGTCAACTTTGGTGATAGGGCTACTTAATCAAAACTGACCTTTGGTCATAAGTCAACTCAATCAGGACTGACCTTTAGGCCAAAGACTAACTTGATCAGGGTTGACCTTTGGTCAAAGGTCAACTTAATCAAAACTGACTGCTGGTCAGAGGTCATATCAAACAGGACTGACCTTTAGGCAACAGTTTTCTTGATGCAGGAAGCATTTTCAAATCTGCGCCATCTTGACTCATTTGCATAAATCTATTAATCTAGGACAGACCAATTAAGAAAGAAAAAAACCCCAGTGTTTTAATGAAATAATTAAGTATAGCTTGGACAGATTATCCCCCCAATGTGTCTTTATATCTTGTCACATGTTGAATCTGGCTGCTGTCCCATTGTCATGTGATAGAGGACAATAACACCCCTCCCCCTCCCAAGCCTCCTGACTTTGCTCTGTAATGGTCTTATAGCCATTGTGTGTGTGTCTATGTGTACGTCTGCATATGTGTGTGTGTTTATATCTGTGTGTGTACGTTTATATTTGTGTGTGTGTATTTGTGCCTATTTTTATGTGAGTGGAAATGTGTATGTATGTATATATATGCATGTATATATATATGTATATATGTGTGTATATATATGCATGTATATATATGTGTGTGTGTGTGTGTGTGTATCTATGTGTGTGTACATGTGTGCTTTTTTTATCTATATGTGTGTATGTGTCTGTTCATGTGAGTGTTTGTGTGTTATTTGTTAAGGTGTGTGACTTGATCAGCCATTGTGTGAGTCTTAGTAAATAACCTAGTTTGTGTGCCATGTTATTATATAAGGGGCCACTGAGTATTGTGTGTGCATGTATATCTGTGTCTGTACGTGTGTGTGTGTGTGATTGTGTGCTGGAAAAAGTTTGTCAAGTGGAATAATTTTTTTTTTTTTTTTGCTGAGAGTGTTTTGGACAGGATGGACAGGAGCAGAGCAGAGAAGTCTTGGGTTTCATTCTTGTGTTATTTGATAGCATTGACAGTTGTTAGTGTGTTTGTGTGTGAGAGAGAGAGGTGAGGGGTGGGGAAGAAAGAGAGGAAGAATGAGGGGAAGGAGTGAGACAAGAAGAATGAAGAAAGAGAGAGAGAGAGAGAGAGAAAGGAAGAGTAAGGAGAAAGAGAGGAAGAATGAGGGGAAGAAGAAGAAGAAGAAGAGAGAGAGAGAACATATGCTTGTATATGTGATTGCCAGTCACCATGTATAGTATATTTGTGATGGTGTGTGTGTGTGAGTGAGAGAGAGCGAGAGAGCAAGCATACCATTATTGCGTTGGTAAATGGGAATTGTCAATCATTTACTCTGTGTGTGTGTGTAACAGAAAAAACCCAAACATATACTTAAAATACAAATAGACATTAACAAATAATACACATACATTCATTCAAGAAGAGCTGATGTATCATCATCATCATCATTGTCATGCTCATCATCAACAATGATCCGTTATTGTTGTTTGCTGCCAAGATCAGCCCTGATCCAGCAGACATTTTGATCAAAAGATTCTCAAGTGATGGCCTTTTCTTTTTTCTCCTCCACATCTCCCATGGACATAGTACATCTAGGACCATACTATACAGAAGTGCAACCCCTATCTATATTTGTAAGAAGGGATTTTCCCCCGAGTTCATTAATGCTGGCTTATTAGTCTTCCAGCATTGGAAGGATTACTACACGTTCGATGTGTGCTGTTTGTGTTGTTGCTTGTATCTACATTCAGCTGTCTTTAGTTGAAGTTATTCCATACATAACCGTTCCATCATTTACTCATACATAGTTTATCTCAGACTATCATTATCTGGTGGAGGCGCAATGGCCCAGTGGTTAGGGCAGCGGACTCGCGGTCATAGGATCGCAATTTCGATTCCCAGACCGGGCGTTGTGAGTTTTTATTGAGCGAAAACACCTAAAGCTCCACGAGGCTCCGGCAGGGGATGATGGCGAACCCTGCTGTACTCTTTCACCACAACTTTCTCTTGCTCTTACTTCCTGTTTCTGTTGTGCCTGTAATTCAAAGGGTCAGCCTTGTCATACTGTGTCACACTGAATATTCCAGAGAACTACGTTAAGGGTACACGTGTCTGTGGAGTGCTCAGCCACTTGCACGTTAATTTCACAAGCAGGCTGTTCCGTTGATCGGATCGACTGGAACCCTCGACATCGTAAGCGATGGAGTGCCAACATCATTATCTGGCATGTTTGGCACCACTTAAAAAACACCCACGCTGGCGCCATGTAAAAGAGCACCTGTGCCAGCACTACATATAAAGTGCCCATGCTGGCACCACATTAAAAGCATCCAGTATACTCTGCAAACTGGTTGGCATTAGGAAGGGCATCCAGCCAAAGAAACCATGCCAAAACAGAGAAATGGAGCCAAGTGCAGCCTGTCGAGCTTGCCAGCTCTTCTCAAACCATCCAACCCATGCCAGCATGGTAAATAGAGACTAAATGACGATGATGATGATTTGAGAAAGATAAAGAGTTAGCTGTTATTTCTTATTGTCGTTCAAGAGACCACATAGAGTGCCTGAAAAGAAGCATCTACTGGATTGGGTAATGTAAAGCATTACAAAGACATACAGATAATATAAACCTCTGTACGAAATTAGCTTCTGTTTAATTAATCAGCAAGAGTGGCAGGGAAGTACAAAACAAAAGGGTGAGGACATTTGTTAAACTCCATTCACTGAGCTACCAAAGGTATGAGAACCACAAGCATAAAGGCTCCCTCATTAGAACATGCCTGTTTCAGATCAGCTATTCATAGAAACAATGCAATGACAATAATGAGATTTGAAATTATTCTGTTGCCAGTTATCCAATCATTAACTAATCGTGCATTAACTCTTTGGCATCCAAATTAATCTGTCAAAAGTAATGCGTATTTAGTTACATTGCTTTCAATTAATGATGCATTTTCTGGTAGCTTCAAGATTTCAGTGATGTCTTCTTTGTGTATTTTTAGAATGACATTGTAGGGTAGGTGTGAGAGGTTGGATCTGGTCCATTTTAACATAAAACAGGTAGAATATTTGGGCCCCGATGTGGCTGGATTAAATGCTAAAGTGCTAATGTATAACATCATAACATATCGTCATCGTCATCATCATCATCGTCATTTAATGCTTGTTGTTCATGCTGGCATGGGTTGGACGGTTTGACTGGGCTGGTAAGCTGAGGGGTTGCACCAGACTTGAGTTTGGTTTTGCCTCGTTTCTACGGCTGGATGCCCTCCCTAACGCCGACCACTCTGAGAGTGTAGGGGGTGCTTTTATGTGCCACCAGCATGAGTGCCTGTTGCGTGACACCAATATCTGCCACGACTGCAATTTATATTCTGGATGGTGATGGTCATGGTGGTGGTGACGGGGGGAGGAGGAGGACTGAAAAATAAACAGATGACAACAATGCTCCAGCATGGCCGTAGTTCTGGAGCTGATCCTAGTTAAAGAGTTACAGAGATGAGATTTAGATACTCCCTTAACACCCCCTTCTGCTCCCACTAAACTGATTTACCCCTCCCCCCATTCCCACCTGCTACCAGTCATTTGTTTTACATTAAATCAATTCCTATCTAAGATGATAAATGACAACTTTCTCTTTGATATTTTCACCTCCAACCTCCATCCACTACCACTACCAATACCACCACCACCACCACTACCACAACCACCAACACCTCTACCACCACAAATACCACCACAAACACCACTGCTATTATCATCACAGTCCACCACCACAGACACAACCCCCACCACCACCACCATCACCATCACCACTTGACATTTTACTGATAAAATATCTTTATCCTGACCTAGTTAACCCCTATTAGCTGTGCATCATGGGGGGTTGGTTTTTATGAGGGCTCGAATTCATACTGTGAGAGATAGTTTCAATGGTTTTTATTCACAAGAATCAGTCCAGAAAATGTTATCTTTTCTTTTTTATTAGTTCATTTTTTTTTGTCTTTTTTCTGCTTGTCTTTACTAATGCTACTTAAAGACTCTCCCACCCACCAAACAGATTAAAGGAGGTTCTCCAGGAGCTGTATTGAGCAAAATATCTTTTATCATTCTTTAATTCTCAAACCCTAGGAACGAAAAGGCCGGTTTACCTGGTTTCTTTGGCATAAAAGTGATCACAACATTTCCCCTGGATGGGATGCTGGTTTTGTTGCAGGGTTGAAGGCCAGTAATTTTGAGGGTAAGCTGGCAGAATTGTTAGTATGCCGGATAAAATGCTCAGCAGCATTTCCTCTGAGTTCAAATACTACCAAAGTCAACCTTGCCTCTTTCATCCTTTTGGGGTTGATAAAATAAGTACCAGTTGAGCACTGGGGTTAATGTAATCAACTTTTCCCTGCCCCGAGCTTGCTGGCCTTGTGCCAAAATCTGAAATCATTATTAAGGCAGCAAGTTGGCAAAAACATTACTGCATCCGCCAAAAGGCTCTTTACATTCCTGAGTTCAAATTCCACTGAGGTCAACTTTACCTCTCATCCTTCCGGAGTCCATAAAATAGTATACCAGCCAAGTACTGGGATTGATGTAAACATCTAAACCCTGCCCCTAAAATTGTTGTCTTTGTGCCAAAATTGAGGCCATTAAAGGTGGTCAGCTGGCAGAGTTGTTAGTGAATGTCTGACAAAATACTTAGAGGCGTTTCTTTTAACTTCTTAACAACTCAGAGTTGAAATACTGCATGAGGTCGAGTTTGCCTTTCATTGTGGAGTTAATAAAAATGATATAGCAGTCTAATGATTGGATTGATATAATTGGTTATTCCTATTGCCCAAGGTGCCACGCAGTGGGACTGAACCCGGAACCATGTGGTTGGCAAGCAAGCTACTTACCACACAGCCACTCCTGCGCCTATATATATATATATATATATATATATATATATATATATATATATATATATATATATATATATATATATATATATATATGTATGTGTGTGTGTGTGTGTGTGTGTGTGTGTGTGTATGTATATGTAAAACTATGTGACTGACTATAATGAATATGTGTTTTCTTTGTCTTTGTGTAGGTATCAGCTGAGTTTCAAAGAGATCCTTACATATGAAAATGCTGACCCTGACGATAATGAAATGCTTGAAAAGTAAGTGTGACGTTTGGTTTTAATTAACATTGAACATACACACACACACCTACACCCCCACACACACATCCATACATACATGTATAAACATAGATATCACACATACACTCACATGCACAGATATTCACACATCACATACACACACACACACACACACACACATTCCCATGTCTCATTGTTTCCGCATTAAAATTACTCCCTCCCTTCACAACCAACTCCTCCTTTACACCATTCAGTCTTCTCTCTCCTTCTCTCTTTTACACACTCATACACCTGCATGCATTTATTTATATACATCCATGTAACATACATACACACCCACACATATGTATATATATATGTGTATATATATATATATATATATATATATATATATATATATATATATATATATATATATATAACAATTGCAGCATGGAAAGTGTTTATAAGCCATTTAAAAACACACAAAAACCATTAGTTTCACTTCAACATTTAAATTTAATTTTCCAAAATATTTTCGGCGCTTTGAGACTGCAACCTGTTTACTGACAAAATTCCAGGAAAATTAAATTTAAATGTTGAAGTGAAACTAATGGTTTTTGTGTGTTATTTTAAATGGCTTATAAACACCTTCCACGCTGCAATTGTTTTCGTTCTAGCACACGATCTCAGATCAGGTCACTTGCTATGCAAGTACATACACCCAATATACATCTGATTTCCCTCTCTCCTGCTTCTCTCTTATAATTCAGTTCATTCTCACTTTCTTCTATTTGAGAAAATCTTTCTCAGACCGTTTCATATTTCTTTCATTTCTTTCTTCCCTCACCCCATCCCTCACTGGTGTGTTTATAGTTTTGTCCATTTATTTCTGAATTACTTCTTATTTCACTGCTCAAGGTAGTTTTATATTTATTAAAAGCATAAACTTTGCTGCCAAGGCAACAACGAATAGCAAATATATACACTAATTACTATGCACCACTTATAACAAACTTTGTGTTGCAGTGTGTGTGTGTGTTTAGATATGTGGATACATGGCTAGCCATGTATCTGCTCTCATTCTTGATCGCTCTCTCTCCTTCTCTCGTTTTTCCTCTAGTATCTCCTTTACATCATCAACACACCTGTTTCTCTTCTCTCTCTGTGCCAATTACGATACATCCTCAACAGATGGAGATAATTTTAATAAATCAATAATTTATCTTGTATGGTATTTGCTATACCTAGATTTGTTGTTCAAATGGACATATACCCCTGGCCAATCTTAGCTGTTTCTCTTCGATCATTTTTGTTTAATTTATGTAAATATAACTGCTTCAACAAAAGGAAAAAAAGAAAGAAAGAAATGGATGTAAAATGCTATAAAAAGCAGAGCAAAACTTAGGAATTTCGTCCAGTCATGACTTCAGAAGCTTGTTTAGTTCCGTTCCTTTCGGCTAGTTTAGCCAACAAAATAGCTTTCCTGTCTAGTTCCATGTTTTTATTTATAGGTAACTAGTGAAATATTTCCCTGTCTAGTTGCATGTTATTTTTTCATAGTTAAACAATAACTCATAGATTCTATTAAGTGTGTTGAAAATATTTTGGCAAGAAATACTGATAGCCACATTCTTTTTTTTTTTATGTTAAATGCCAAAAATGTTGAAAATCTTGTAGTTGTTATTGAAATATCATCAAAGAACTGGAATCAAAAACCATGAAAAAAATTAATTAATAAAAAAGCAAAAAACAAAGAAACTTTCTTTTTTAACCCCTCTTTGAAAGCAGACCCTATTAATATTATTATAATATTGGTTTCGAATTTTGGCACATGGCCAACAATTTTGGGGGTGAGCAATAATGAACCCCCGTACTCAACTGGTACTTATTTTATCAACCCCGAAAGAATGAAAGGCAAAACTCATCAAAACTACATATTCACTTTCCGCTTCAGTGGGGACACAAAGACCTTAACATTTTCATCAGCAAAAGAAAAGAGGTTTTGTGTCATGGTGCTGTTTTTCTTACAGACAGTGCCCAACTGACCCTACTATACTGTGTAGTCCACAAAATCAGAAACAAACAATGTGCATGCGCGAAATTAAAAATATAAAATGGCGACAATTTACCCATCGCACCCTAATAACAGAAGAATTCAAGACAGGCTGCCCCTGGGAGCTCCTCTATGCTGAAGATCTTGCTCTAATAGCCGAATCACTATCTGAACTAGAGAAGTTCCAGGAATGGAAGCAAGGTCATGAATCAAAGGGCCTTAGATTTAACCTAGCAAAAACCAGTCTTAGTAAGTAGGAAGGCAGACAAATCACAAATCCCTTCAGGTAGGTGGCCCTGCTCAATCTGTGGAAAAGATGTAGGTAGAAACTCCATAACATGCACCCAGTGTAAGCTTTGGACACATAAAAGGTGCAGTAATATCAGAGGAAGGTTAACGGGGAAACTAGCTTTTGTATGTGGAAGATGCACAGGTACAATAAACACTGAAAGTGGGCAGAAAATAAGTTCCATTAACTGCCATGGGGGCAAGCGAGAGGTAGTAGATAGCTTCTGTTATCTAGGTGACCAAGTTAGTAGTAGAGGTGGATGCTCCGAGAGCATAGCTGTGAGAATAAGATTAGGCTGGGCAAAGTTCCTACTGGTAACAAAGGGGCTCTCTCTCAGGGTGAAAAGCAGATTGTTTGATGCCTGTGTGTGAACAGCTATGCTGCATGGCAGTGAAACATGGGCTGTAGCAGCTGAGGACATGCATAGGCTTGGAAGAAATGAAGCCAGTATCTTCGCTGGATGTACAGTGTCAGTGTGCATGTTCGACAAAGTGTAAGCATCTTGAGAGAAAAGTTAGGCATAAGAGGCATCAGATGTGGTGTGCAAGAGAGATGACTGTGCTGGAATGTGATGCATATGGACGAGGACAGGTGTGTAAAGAAGTGCTGATCTTTAACTGTGCAGGGAACCTACCCAGAGGGATTTTAACTCAAGCAGGCTTGTAAAAGGATGGAACTGAATACCACTAGGTATTCTTCCTGGTATTCTACCAATCCATCTGAAAATGCCACTCGGCATTTTCTCTGATGATCTACCGATTCTGCTAATCCAAGTGATATTCCACCAATTCTAACAATTTCAGCTGATAATAATAATTGGTTCATTTTGCAGGGCGACCATCTCATTTCATTTAATTAATTTCGCAGACAAGATATATTTCTTTGTGATATTTATAGATTCTATATTTATTCCAGCCCAATATGGTGGCAGCAATTTTTTTTCTTTTGTGTGTGTGTGTGTCTGTGTGTGTGCATGCGCGCGTGTGACATTCTAACAACGTCTGATTTTCGCATGCCGGAATTTGATTGACTGCAATATTTATCTATCTATACACAATTTTACAAACTCTGAGCTCTATATATAAAATTTCATTTTCATTTTCTTTATACACCATCTTTTTCATTATTGTGTGTGTGGAACACGAATGTTAAACGATGATATTGATATATCTGTGTACGTGTGTAAAACAATAAAATGAATGACAGCTGACACAATTAAACTTGAAGTTATTTGGGTAAATTTTCTGTCTTTTGAATTTATTCAGAAACAACACAAATTATGTTTAGAACATAGCTTTTTATAGAAATATCTATGGCCATTGTAACTGGTTCAAAGATATTGTAACATCTTATGTTATATCAAAATTCTTCAGGTTTAGAAAATCCAGATATAACAACAGTAAGACTATTGTATAGGTTTAGGAAGTGGAGGCGCAATGAATGGCCCAGTGGTTAGGGCAGTGGACTCGCAATCATAGGATCGCGGTTTCGATTCCCAGACCGGGCGTTGTGAGTGTTTATTGAGCAAAAACACCCAAAGCTCCACGAGGCTCCGGCAGGGGATGGTGGCGAACCCTGCTGTACTCTTTCACCACAACTTTCTCTCACTCTTACATCCTGTTTCTGTTGTGCTTGTAATTCAAAGGGTCAGCCTTGTCACACTGTGTCATGCTGAATATCCCCAAGAACTACGTTAAGGGTACACGTGTCTGTGGAGTGCTCAGCCACTTGCACGTTAATTTCATGAGCAGACTTTTCTGTTGATTGGATCAACTGGAACCCTCGACGTCGTAAGCGACAGAGTGCCAACAACAACAACAACAGCAGGTTTAGGAAATTGTAAAAAATAATCCAAACAAGAAGACAAAAAGTGACTTTAACACATCTTCAACAATCAGTCAATTGTTTCTGTACCAAATCTGCTTTCAATGCCAGTTCATGCTAAAAATTCCAAGGTAATATTTAGGTTTTAAACATTAGAGTGGCACTTCTTCAGACCTGCATCTTGGTGAAATGATTATTTCGATAGGAAGATGACATCTGAATGATATTTACACTAATTACAACTTTGTTGCAGTTGCTACAGCAATTCTACAGTCAAAGGAGTGAAGCAATTAAAAGATATGCAATAAGATAACATATAAGTAAAATAACACACACACACACACGGTAGTGCTGAAAAATTCATGGGTTTTGATAAAAGAAAATACAGGATTATCATTGTGGCCGATCTCAGTACCCACTGTCTGGCTCTCATGCCGGTGGCACATAAAAAGCACCAGCCAAACGTGGCCGATACCAGAATCCCCTGACTGGCCCCCGTACATCAGGGCTCTTTCATTGCTATTTACAATCTCATTAATTGCAAGCAGAGTTTAGTGTCCAATGAAGGAATGTTACACATAAGTGGGCTGGCTACATCCCTGGCAGAGGCCTTGCCAGGGATGTAGCTATATATACATACATGTATATGTATATATATGTATGTGTATATATATGTATATGTATGTATATATACACACACCCATATATACATACAGATGCACATATATATATATGGACATATACATATATGTGTACATATATATATATATATATGTGTGTGTGTGTACATATATATTTGTATCTATATGTGTGTGTCTGAATATATGTGTGTGTGTGTGTGTGTGTATGCATAGATGTATGTATATGTGTGTGTAAAATTTAATAATTACAGGATGTACAATCATGCAATCATTCTGGCTGACAAGTTTATCTGACTATTGTACTATCAGAGCATGAAACTTCTAATAGCTCACATTTCATTGTGCTTTTTAAAGGATAACTTTTACTGGCTGGAATGCATTTTTTTGTTGATCCCACTCATCATAAGACAGTAGACTGTGTGTGTGTGTGTATCATTGCTATTATGTTAAACTGTTGTATGCCCAAATGCATTTTTTTTCAATATTTATGTTTGCTTGCAATAGCGGGTTCTTTTGGTTAAACTATCGTATCTTCAGCTGCTTCCGATGCCAAGATATCAAAAAAATTGTCAAAGTGTTGTACAACAGTTTCGCTATGGAACGGTGAAACTATTTTATCGTTTTCTGAAAAAGCAAAGTTTTGGATTTACGGCACTTTTGCATAATTTTCATCATAGTTTCTTTTCTATTGAAGATCTTTCGCATTCCTTTGAAACCCCCCACCCTCACCCCCAGACATCTCTTCGTCCATTCACAAATACATAAATACAGAAACACCTCATCTTGATTTTCCTTTTCCTTTCTTTCTTTTCTCTTTCTCTCTCTCTCTCATTTTGTTATAGTTTATGTGAAGAAAACAATGGTGTATATTTTGTCTCTTTTCAGTAAAAAGAAACCATGTTTGCATACATATAATTAATTATATATATATACACTGACTGTTCTGCTTCACAATTGACATCTGTAGTGAAACAACTGAATTTATTCTTTAAATACCTTCTAACAAGCTTCATCAGGCAGTGATGCCTAAGCTGCATGCTGATTGGTTGAAATCATTCTAAGGATAAGACTCTGTCCATGTTAATTGGGTTGGCATGATCACCAAACTGTGGTGTCTAAACTGCATGCTGATTGTTTGAAATATAGTTCAAAGGATTCAGCCCCCTGGAGTCTATTGGAAGGTATTTAAATGATAATGCAGTCATTTCATTATTGTTATTAACTGTTGATTAATACTGCTACTATATAAACCAACCTGAAGATTACAGAAGGCATGAAAGTACTTGTATTTTCATAATATGTAGTATTGTAATATTGTAAAAAACACAAAAATATAACATGAAAATCAGACTTTGAATTTCATTCACCAATATATTTACCTGTACACAGCCACACAAACTCTGACATGAAGAAACATATGTATCTATTGTAATCTCTGCTCTTCAACACACTAACCTATATATTTACTATAAATTTATACACAAAACAAACAAATAAATTAATGACAAAAATACTAAAAAAACAAACTCTTTACTAAAAAATGCCAAAAACAAAAACACACATATATGTATACACACATAAATATATATACACATATATATGTATACGTATGTGTCTTTATATATATATCTGTTTATCTGTATCGTATGATATATATTAAAGAATCTTCTGCTCTGTTCTATTTTCTTTCACACAGACATTGTTGTTATGGCTCTGTTTGATTTTTAATGCTGTATTGAGTACTTTCAGTGACAAATATATATATCGCATATCTCATTTTTAGATGAATTGAGTTGTATCTTCTGAAGCTTAACAAATTCAAAAGTGAAACATATGAATGTGTTCGCATATATGTATATATATATATTTATATATGCATGTATGTGTATATATATATATATATATATATATATATATATATATACACACATGCATACACACACATGCATACACACACATGCATACACACACAAACACATATATGTGTATATATATGCCTATGTATATGATATATATATTTGTATATATATATATATATATATATGTACATATTTATATGAAAAGAAGCAAAAAAAATGACTTCAGTAAAAAAAAAAAATATATTGCAAATATGATGGTGAAAGTGCGAAGACATGTTCTCTGCACTGTTGGTTTTAGCGACGTAGTTTTATATTTTCCAGTTTTACCGAAAGATTGGTGAAGATCAGGAACAGACACACCAATGTTGTGGAAACAATGGCCCAGGTTAGCCTTAGCTGCAGACTATTTTGCTAATATTTCTTAAATCTCAGATAGATTTTTGTTTTCTCTGATGTATATATATAAATATATATTAATTTGTCAGTACATCTAAATTATTGTTTCCATCTTCACCTCTTCCTTATTCCCTGTGTATTACCTGTTTCTCTGCCCCAGCCCTTATTAAATGCTACATTCCTTCTTGCTATTCTCCATCCTACCCCAGCTTCATCCCCATCCCAGAATATATGTATATATATATATATATATATATATATATATATATATATATATATATATATATATATACACGTATATATCACAGATTTATTTTGCTAGGGTATGGTTCAATATAACCTGATGTAATGGTGTGGTTACATGATAATATAAAATTATGTACTATTATGTAATACATGCATTATTCAATAAATCGCCATTCTATGGCAGCATGTAGCCAAAACTTGAGCAGTCCATTCTTATTCCTTTACTATACATGTATATATATATATATATATATATATATATATATATATATATATATATATATTTATACATATATATATATATAAATATATATATATATATATGATATCTCACAATAAATACAAAACCAAAGGTTGGTATTTTGAATGTATTTAATGTACATGTTTCTTGTAGCTACCCTTGCATAATACTACCTGAAGAAGATAGTACTATGTAAGTGTTATCAGGCATAACTATTTGAAACATGCATATTGAATGCATTGCAAATATCAGTTTTTAGTTTTATGTTTATTCTGATTTTATGCGATTCTTTCCCCTAATAATTTAGCCTGTTTTTGCTTGGATGTGGGCAAAAAGTATATAAGAGTACAAATTGAAATGGATACAGAGTCAAGGAACATGGAAACATACATTAAACGATGTAGCCCAAGATGCTTTATGTTGGGAAAAATAACACAGGTTAGTCATGGCCGGAATGTCTTTGACAACAGGTTTGCTAGATCCAAACAGACCTAGGGTTAAACACCTTCTACAGAGTTACAGGGGTAGTCTTTAAACAGATGGCAATATACATCCACCGGGGTATGTTAGGGTGTAACAATGAATGAAGCACTGCTGCTAATCTCTTGTAAAACTAACATCTTTTTTTAATTAATGGTTAATTAGAACTACACTAATATATGATTCATCGTTATATGAACTAATTAGACCACATTAATTAGCTTAGGGTTTATTGCTACTGAACTAATAATGTTCTGTGAATGTAATTATTATATTATGTTATATAATGTGATAATTATAAAATATTGTTTAATGACATAATAATTATATAATGAACTATAATGTACTTATATAATGAACTATAATGTACTTATATAATGAAGTCTTCATCATCTCTATCATTATTTAAATTGAAAGAAGTCTGGTGTGTGTTTGTGTGCGTGTGTCTGCGAAGTTTTTTTTTTTAGACTGAAGCTGAGAGCCTTGTGGCTCGAGTTTCATGCGACTGCAATCTTCAGGTGAAATTCCACTTTTCCATGCTTATCATCATTATCCTCATCGTCATCATCATCATCATCATCATCATCATTATTATCATTGCCACCGCCGCCACCACCACCACCATCATCATCATCATCATTTAACATCTACTTTTCCATGCCTGTATGGGTCAGATGAAATTCATTGAGGCAGGTTTATCTATTGCTGGATGCTCTTCTATCAAACAACAAACAGTCCAGTAAACTGGAAGCAAACCATCGAGCCTTTTGTTTACAAAGACTACATAACATGTCAAAAAGACCCCAGACATGTTTTTGCTGTTCACTGTATGCAGAGAACATCGCCTGTGCCGACAGTGAAGCTGTTTACAGTCAGTGAACACACACGAGGATAGGGGGAGGGCATGGAGAATGTAAACTCACTCACGTAAGCACCCGCACATGCACATACATATTTTTATTTTTTACTTGTTTCAGTCATTGGACTGCAGCCTTTCTGGGACCCCCACCCTGAAGAGTTTTAGTCAGACAAATCAACTCCAGTACTTATTTTCTTAAAGTCTGGTTCTTATTCAATTTGGTCCAGCACCTGTTGTCAAGTGGTGGTGTGGGGGGAGGGAACAAGTACAAATAGAAACACACACACACACACACACACACACACATATAAAAGGGTTTCTATAGAATTTCCATGTATCAAATCACTCACAAGACATTGGTCAGCCTAGGGCTAAAATAAAGTAGAAAAACACTTGCCCAAGGTACTGCACAGTGGGACTGAACCTGAAGCCTTGTGGTTGCAAACCAAGCTTCTCAAACCACACAGCCATGAGCTATAACAGGCTTCATCACATTTTCATTTAAATCACTTTATACTGGATAACCAAGCGATGTAAATTAATATCTTTCATCAAAGTTTCATATTAATTTATGTTCTAAACACCAGGTTAATAAGGACAAAGTTATTTCGGTAAATTCTTCATTATTTTCAAAATTAATTGAAAGAAAAAAGTAGTGTATTTTATTATAGATATAGTAACAAAAGAGCTAAAGTGATCTACATTAAAAAACTTCCTTCCAAATTCCAGGTTAATTTATGTTTCAAATATCAGCTTAATTGCTATAGAGTTATTTCAATAAATTCTTTGTTATTTTTGAAATTAGCTGAAAGAAAGCCAGTGTATTTCAATAGAATATAGTAACAAAAGATTTGAGATAGACTTGATCTGAATTAAAAGCTTCCATCAAATTCCATGCTAATTTATGTTCTAAATACCAGGTTAATAACGACAAAAATATTTCAATAAATTTTCAAAATTAATTGAAACAAAAGCAGTGTATTTCAGCAGAAGCATTGTAACAAACCGGTTAACAGTCTTTATAAAACTAAAATGCATTGTTGAATCAGGTTTTCTGCTTACAACTTGTGAAATAAATCTCTTCGTTCTGATAACGACTTGTTTACTTTTAGGGAAATAACAGTTGGCTTTCACTGTTTGTTTCCATGATTTATCAAAACTAGTTCTATTCGTATTGATTTTTTTCTCTCTCTCATGAACCAAATACTAAAACTTTGCTGACCTCAAGCCAAAATAGGGAGCCTCTATGTAGTCATTTGGTATGCTAGAAATAACAGCCAAATTTGTTTTGAATCACCTCCTACTGTCTTTGACAAAATATAAAGGAGGAAGTGAAGTACACGGCACTGCAGGACTTTGAACCAGAGGTGTTGTGAGACATAAATAAACATTGCAAATACATTTCATCTAACACAACACTATTTCTGTCACCCCTGGGAACTCCAAAGCTAGTGGTTCGCAACCATTTTTTGACTATGGTCTCCTTTTTGATTCCTATTTTACTTGGGCGGACCCTCATAGCTATTCAATGTTTAAAAAATTCCCATTACATTTTTATATGTGTGTGTATGTGTAGTTTAATCAATACAAGTGGCTGTGTGGTAAGTAGCTTGCTTACCAACTACATGGTTCTGGGTTCAGTCCCACTGCATGGCACCTTGGGCAAGTGTCTTCTACTTTAGCCTCAGGCCAACCAAAGCCTTGTGAGTGGATTTGGTAGACGGAAACTGAAAGATGCTCAGCATATATATGTATGTGTGTTTGTGTGTCTGTGTTTGTCCCCTCACCATCGCTTGACAACCGATGCTGGTGTGTTTACGTCCCCGTAACTTAGCAATTCGGCAAAAAGAGACCAATAGAATAAGTACTAGGCTTACAAAGAATAAGTCCTGGGGTCGATTTTCTTGACTAAAGGCGGTGCTCCAGCATGGCCGCAGTCAAATGACTGAAACAAGTAAAAGAGTAAAAAGAGTATATATTAAATATTATTACAAATTGTACGAAAAATTGTTAAAAAATTTTGTGTATTGTCAGAAGTGTAGCCAATTTATTGCACATGAACTTTAACAACAAAATCCTATATTGACCCCTGTTGAGAACCAATGCTCTAAGCCAGGGCTGACCAACCTGAGGCCTGCAGCCCGCAGACTTTTATCTTGCAGCCTGCTTGATACTTTCTTGAAGTATTGTTAATTTCAAAATAAAATTGTTTGTGTGAAACATTTGTCTCAAAATAAAGAACTTTCTGTGATTAAAGTGGCCCACAATGTAATCCAAGTTGGTCAGGCCTGCTCTCAGCAGTCATTTGATCTGCTAGAAGCAACAACCAAATTTACCTCAAAACACCTCCTATTGTCTTTACTCTTTTACTTGTTTCAGTCATTTGACTGCGGCCATGCTGGAGCACCGCCTTTAGTCGAGAAAATCGACCCCAGGACTTATTCTTTGTAAGCCTAGTACTTGTTCTATCGGTCTCTTTTTGCCGAACTGCTAAGTTACGGAGACGTAAACACACCAGCATCGGTTGTCAAATGATGGTGGGGAGGACAAACACAGACACACAAACACACATACATACATATATATATATATATACATATATACAACAGGCTTCTTTCAGTTTCCGTCTACCAAATCCACTCACAAGGCTTTGGTCGGCCCGAGGCTATAGTAGAAGACACTTGCCCAAGGTGCCACGCAGTGGGACTGAACCCAGGACCATGTGGTTGGTAAGCAAGCTACTTACCACACAGCCGCCAAAAAAAGAAATAGGAAGGACACATGCACTGCTGGATTTTGAACCAGAGATGTGGGACACAAATAAACATTGTAAATGCATTTCGTCTGGCACGATGCCATTCCTCTCAATCCACACACACACACACAAACACACGCACACACACACACGCGCAGTGGTTATCTTCTCAGCACTTACGGTTAGTCCGGTGGAGGAAATGTTAGATTCAAAAGGTGTTTCTAATGAAAAAGTTTTTATTGCATTTCTGCGATTCATGTCAGATTATTTATCTATTTTAAAACAAGGTCTACCTGTTGTTGTTGTTGTTGTTGTGTGTGTGTGTGTGTAGTTTAATCAATACAAGATGGCTATCGACCAAGATCAATATTTCTCTCAAACCTCCCCCACCATCACTAACCCTTACCTACAACCCCCTTCACAGGACAGCAGCAACATTTGAAGGTTATCTGAAGCAGCTTTTGGTTTTACTCATGCTGAAATTAAGGTCATTCCTCTTCATTTCAGTCTATTTCGAGATCTTTTTGCCAAAGTTAGCTGCTGTTGTTCTTGCTGTTGTTGTTATTATTATTATTTTGTTTTTTTTTCTATGATTCATTAAAAGTAATTTTACGTTGCCTCAGTTTCACAAAGCTGTCAGAAATAAGTACCAGCCAAGCTGTTCTCTAGAAACTTCTTTTTCCTAGATAAACATAGACTTACGGTCCCAGTCCAGTTAGAAGTTTATCTGCTCAGCCAATCTGTTTGTTCATTTATCTTTTTAATCTGAACGATAATGTTTTGTTTTGTTTTACATATGCTTTTTATTTGAATCTTTGAAGATTTATTGTAATTTGTCTCGATTTATTGTAATTTGTCTCGATTTATTTGGCTGTGAAATGACTTGATGAAATATATCAAACTGTTGGAAGAAAGTTCACTGAAGTAGCCTAGCAACATATCCCACTTCAGATATCTACCACTTCATCATCATCATCATTATTGTCGTTTAACGTCCGCTTTCCATGCTAGCATGGGTTGGATGATTTGACTGAGGGCTGGTGAAACCAGATGGCTACACCAGGCTCCAATCTGATCTGGCAAAGTTTCTACAGCTGGATGCCCTTCCTAACGCCAACCACTCTGAGAGTGTAGTGGGTGCTTTTACGTGCCACCTGCACTTGTCTATTTAAAACTATGGAACCTAGAATTAGTCATTGAATCCACCGCCACATCCGCCACCCATATATTCTTGTAGTTTGTGGGAGCATTAACTTGTCTAGGGCATCAAATGTAAAATAGGGACCAGTCTCTTTAAATATGTTTTGTGGGTGAGTGTGTGGGTGGGATTTCTTAGATTAGGGGGTTGAAAACATGGCTACAATTTGTCTGTGAACAACATTATTGGCTCATCAATGTATCTCAAAGATGTGTGGTAAAAAGCTTGCTTCCCAACCACATGGTTCCGGGTTCAGTCCCACTGCATGGCACCTTGGGTAAATGCCTTCTACCATAGCCTCGGGCCGACCAAAGCCTTGTGAGTAGATTTGGTAGACAGAAACTGAAAGAAGCCCGTTGTGTATATATATATATATATATATATATATATATATATATATGTTCCAAGAGGAATGATGCAAGATGTGTCAAAACAATTGTCGTGATTAATAATGTATTCTCGTCTATTCCATCTTCTGTCTTTCATTTGTTATGTATGTATGTATGTGTATGTATATATATATATATATATATATATATATGTATATGTGTGTGTGTATGTATAAATATGTGTATATGTATATATGTTTTTGTATATGTATGTATGTATGCATATATATATATATATATATGTATATATATATATGTATAAGTATATATGTGTATATATATATATGTGTATATACATGTGTATGTGTATATACATGTGTATGTGTGTATATATATATATATATATATATATATATATATACACATATATATATATACACATATATATATATACACATATATGTGTGTGTGTGTGTGTGTGTATATATATATATATATATATATATACTTGTGAATTGTTGAAGGATTAACATTTGAAAAGATAAGGTGACTCTAAGATGGATTAACTTATCAATGTGGATTTGGTTCTTTTTGTAGATGCTTTGTGGGCAGTTTGATAAACTCAGTGGTAGATAAATCTGATCAGATGTACTTTACAGTGGAAAAAAACCAAAAAAACTTCCCATTGTTGCTTTATCATCTTGATTTGGTTTGCTAGTCCTTCTCTCAACTGCTGTTAGATACCAATGCAGACCTATTAACATTTATATATCTCACTTCTTTCAGCTATATTAGGCCACCACCTTGAAAGATTTAGTCAAACAAATCAACCCAGGCACTTATTTTTAAAAGTCTGATGCTGATTCTGTTAGTCTTTTTTGCTAAGCTTCTAAGTTAAAGGAGCATAAACAAATATCAACAACAGTTATCACGCAGCGGGAGAGGGGACACACGCACGCACAAGCACACACACATAGACAGTCTCCATCCATTTTGCGTCTACCAAACCCACTCACAAGGCTTTAGTTGGGCTATAGTGGAAGACACATGCCCAAGGAACCACACATTGGGGCTGAAGCCTAGAACCCATGGTCGCATCTTAAGTATGTTAGCCACACAGCTATGCTTGCACCTAATGTGTTTATCTACAATGGCATGTATTCAAGTTACTTCTACCATGACATTAAGGACAAGCTGATTGTTGAGAGTAACCCTATACTGATGAGTGACTTTCATGAACGAATAACTCTATACACACATCATTATATAATCACTTGATGTTACACAAAGTGTCTCAGTAGGTAGGTGGGCCATATAAATGTAATAAAAGATAGACTGTAATTGGAATCAGTGAGAGAATTTGCTTTGTCTTGACCTGCTATAAATAGCAGTCATGTTTCAAATTACATCTAGCATACCATATTTTTAAAGGATGGGAACATTGGATAATGCAGTGTAAGACAAACTGCATGGAAAGATGGATTAGTTATGGCTAGAATATTCTGCGATATTCACCAACACAGCCTGATGATTAAACAACGAAATTAGGCTTTGGTTTTATCCAAAAATAATTGAAATACTGTTTGTTGCTTGAACAGGAAACTTGAGTTGTTGTCAAGCACCAACTGTGTTTTTGTAATTATACAGTAAAAAATGTGTGTGTGTATAAGAAAAGCAGTGAATTGGTAGTCCTTACAAATATTGGTTAGAATGCCCTGTGGCAAGTTCAACTCTCATTTCATTCTTTCAAGGTCAATAAATAAGTAAAAGTACCAATGATGACAGAGTGGCAGGATTGTTAGGGCGTTCTGATATGAAATGTTTTGGAGTATCAATTCTGGTTCTTTGCATTCTGGGATTGAATTCTTCACCACACTGGTATCTCATCAGTGTTAAAGGTTACTTTGGAACACTTGTATTAAGTTCCTCCAGAACAGAGAGACTGCCTTTGAAATTCCAATGAGCACACAAAACTAATAGATATATATATATACACACACACACACACATACACACACACACACATATATATATATATATATATATGCTTTATTTAAAAGCAGCAGAAATATAACAAAAAAACCGTTACTCTGAGTTTCACGTTCCCGTTCATCGGACAGTTTTGTTAGAAATGGAGGAAGGATAACGATGCAATCGAAAGTAATATAAAATTTAAAATTTAAAACACATGGATTCGTCTGATTGGTTGTTTCAAATAAGGGCCATGGATTGGTCGTTTCAATCCATGGCCCTTATTTGAAACAACCAATCAGACGAATCCATGTGTTTTAAATTTTAAATTTTATATTACTTTCGATTGCATCGTTATCCTTCCTCCATTTCTAACAAAACTGTCCGATGAACGGGAACGTGAAACTCAGAGTAACGGTTTTTTTGTTATATTTCTGCTGCTTTTAAATAAAGCATATTACTCTACCTCTGGTATTTGAGTACTCTTTTTTCCACCTTGTTGCACATTTCATGTGCTTACTCCGGTATATATATATATATATATATATATATATATATATATATATACAGTATCAATGGCATGTGAAAAGCACCCAATACACTCTGTTAAGTGGTTGACATTAGGAAGGGCATCCAGCCATAGAAAACTTGCCACAACAGACAATTGGAGTTCACTGTTATGCAATGGAATATGGCGACTGACACTGTATCCTGGTATCAACCAGACCATCACATGCTGTTATACACTGTTGATCCCATTTCCTCACATTGTTTTCGCTTTTAAGGTGACTCCACCCCACTGGCTTGATTGACAGGCCCTTTTTCATCTCTTTTGTTCAGCTGGCTTCCAACTTAGAGCAAACAGACTCTGTGCTTGGTTCAGTGAGGCAGTCCTCTTCAAGGGTCAGTTGTCTGGTATCTTTGTAGCTCATTTGGACCTGCCAGGCATACACTCCTGCTACTATAGCTATTGAACAACCATTGCCCCCTGTTGTACCCCTATGAAGCACTGACGTAAGAATTTGCAGCAGATGGGAGGTGGGGTATGATGGTGGTGAGCCTCCATCATTCAATGACGGGGAGTAAGTTATTTAATTAACTGATTTACTTGCTCCTGAAGTAACGTGTCCGTGACCGAAGCATTCCACACCCACGTGTACCCTTAATGTAATTCTCAGGTGCACGCGCGCGTGTGTGTGTGTGCATGCATGTATCATGAGTGAGAGAGAGGGAGAAAGCAGTATCTATGAACAATTGTTTGTTGCCAGAATTGTTTTACCTGTCTGTACAGGTAGTCAAATTGATTAGATAACATTACCCTCCTTTCTCTTTACTAATTCTTATTAGATTTGTTCAATACCTATATGTCTGTTCTTGATAGAATTTCACAGATCTATTCCAATGCATTCCCCATAATACTGACCCTCTCCACTCCACTAATCCCTGGCTTTAGCAGAAATTAGCCTAGTTTCTAACAGTTTGCCTCCCTTTAAGGTACTCTAAACACTCCCTTTGAAATATTCTAAAGTTTACCTCCTGACAAGGTACTCTAAAATAGCTTACCTTCCAGTGAGGTACTCAAAGAAGTTTACCTCCTGATTGATCAGGTTTCGGTAATGAATCAATTAGGGCACTGGTCCTCAACCATTTTTTGCTCAGGGACCCCTTTCATTCTTATTTTCCCCTACTGGACCTCCATGTTTAAAAAAATTCTTTTATATTTTTATAGTTAAATATTATAAGGAATTGTATTTAAGAAATTGTGAAAATAATTTGTGTATTTTCAAAATAGGACCGATTTATTACATGTAAACTTTAACAACAAAACATTATATGGGGCCCCGGTTGAGAATCACTGAATTAGGGTTTAAAGTACCTTAACAGGAGGTAAAGTGTGCACCAAAACCTGACCAATTGTTTATTTCCTTTACATTCTTCTCCCATACTTCCTTTCTCTTTTATCTTTCCTCTCTTTCTTCTCTCAACTAATTCCTTAGTTATTTAGGTAGAGGAGTGGGGGGTCATTATTGGGGTTTCTTAATAGTATTTACCTCTATTCTTAGGATTAATTCTGACATATTGTCCCCACCCCCACCCAACCTCGCTCACCTCCTCCTCTTTCTTTCTCCAGTTATTTTGTAAACTCCCACCCCCCTACTCCCTTCTCCTTCTCCATATCCTTCCGACTATGGGGTATGAATTCAGGGTAGCAATTGTTTCCATTTCAGGGTGTCATAGAACTGAAGGACTCCCATGGCATCGACAGCAACACTGAGACTCGCATCCAGTACTTCTTGGACCGGTTCTACATGAGCAGAATCAGTATAAGAATGCTTATCAACCAACACAGTGAGTAAACCCCAGGCACCTCTTGGTCGTTACATGCATACACTTTCTCTCTCTCTCTTCTTCTCTTCCCTCTCTTTCTCACCCATGTGTGCACATCCATTTATATACACTCTTGCATGCATCCATACACACACTCTCTCTTTCTTTCTCTCTCTCTCTTATCACCATTTTCACATTGACCTTTCCATGCTTGAATGGGTCACACAAGATTCATTGGAGTAGATTTTCTATGGCTGGATGCCCTTTCTGTCACCAACCCTCACCTGTTTCCAGGCAAGGTAGTATTTCTCCATGGCCAGACATGTTTTCGTCAAGAGACTGGAAACAAAGGACACTGCTTGTATGACAGTCGCCTTTGTTTACAAATATACATACACACGCATGCACACATACACACAGACATGCACATATACACACATGCACACAAACATGTGGATATGTGTTTGACAATGTATATTTATTTATACATGTGTGTGTGTATGTGTACAATCATGCAAAAGTGTATGTATATATTATGTGTATGTATAGGTTTATATGTGTGTATATCTGTGTTTGCATTTATGTGTGTGTGTGTGTGTGTGTGTGTGTTTTCCCTCATTTTTCTTTTTTTCCTTCTGTAAATTAGTTTTCCTAAACTTTTGTTCATTAGATGCCATATCAGACTAATGATTTATATACATACATACACATGTACGCACACGCACACACACACACATACATGCATGCATGCACACATGTACACACACACACACATATGTATATATGTTCCTTCAAAACATCTGTTTTACTTTCAGCTCTCCTGTTTGGCTCTCAGCTTGCCCAGAATAATCGTCACATTGGTTGCATTGACCCCAACTGTGCAGTTTTAGATGTTGTCAAAGGTAAGTTAACATTGCTCTTCCTTCTGTCTCATTTTCAATATCATCATCATCATCATCACCTTTCGTCACTCCACAATGGTTTGTCTGCATACTTACTCAAAATACCAGCTAAATCTCCTTGCAGTCACACTCTGCTATCTTAAAAGAAGAGAAGGACACACTATATATAAGCAATCTTCGATACTCTCTAACAATTCCAGTTAATTGGAATTTCTTTGTGACTTTTGGCCTATCTTTACATTCTGAGTTCAAATTCCACCAAAGTCGACTTTGCCTTTCATCCTTTCAGGGGTCAATAAAATAAGTACCAGTTGAAAACTGGGGTTAATGTAATTGACTCAGCCCCTCCCCCAAACCTCCTGGCCTTGTGCTAAAATTTGAAACCAGTATGTATAATTCTTTTTTTTTTTTCCCCCAATTTTTTTCTCTTGTAGATTCCTACGAGAATGCCAAGTTCCTCTGTGACCAGTATTATCTCAATGCTCCAGAAGTGGAAATCAAGACACATAATGCCACAGGTAAGTTTGTGTGTGTGTGTGTGTGTGTGTGTGCGTGTGTGTTCTGGATGCCCTTCCAGCTGGTAACCAGCTTGCACCTGTTTCCACACAAGATTAGGAATGAAGGACATCACTTTTATGACAGTGACTCTCATTTACAGCTATCACACAATGTTAAAGCAAGGATACAGTAACACTCGCATACATATGTATACATTCATGCATATGTGACAGGCTTCTTTCAGTTTCCATCTACCAAATCCACCCACAAGGCTTTGGGAAACCCAGGGCTATAGTAGAAGATACTTGTTTAAAGTGTCACACTGTGGAACTGAAACCGAAACCATATGGTTGGGAAGCAAGCTTCTTAACCACATACCCACATCTGCACACATGCATATGTGCGAGTGTGTGTGTGTGTGTATGTACATGTATGTGCCTGTCTGTTTACATGTTTACATTTACCCCCCCCCCCCCCCCCCCATCATTGAGCTGCAACTGGTGTTGTTTTCATTTCTTTTGTCAGCAATTCTTCTACTGGCTTTACTCCTTTGAAGACTTGTGGAATAAGAGATCCCATTCTTGAAAAACAAATACGGGTTTGTGACAAGGAGGGCACCCAGCTGTAAAACAAAACTTCAGCAATATATTTATCTAACCTATGCTGGCATGGAAAAACATAAGTAAAACAAATTCTGTAGTCTCTGTCATGACTAGAGACGATCCATTGAACCTTCAGCTAGTTGGCCAACACTCTGTTGACTCCTCCAGTTGAATACTCCTGGATACAAGGTGCAGCAAAAATTAATCTCAGATTCACCTTTGTTAATAAACACTTCAACATCAAACACACTGCTCCAAATTATGATCATAATGCGAAAAAAATAGTAAGATATTAGCTACAGGAAGACACCATCATCACCTGACTAACTTCACTAGCGCCACACCAATCACTGTGCAGAATTTGGGAGGTTTTTCTGCCACACTTTGTAAAAGAACTTTAAAATGTACCCTTTCTCATCAAACTCTTTTGTGTCAGGTCACATGATATCACCTGTGTTTATTCCTTCTCTTTTCTCTAGTGCCAGACCAAAAAGAAGACATTCGTATGGTCTATGTACCATCACATTTATATCATATATTGTTTGAACTCTTCAAAGTAAGTCATTTCTGTTTTTATTATTATTATTCATTTATTTATTTTCAGTAATTATCAACTTAATCAATTAAGAAATCATCTCCCCCTCTTCTAAAAGTGAGTTGTCAATGTAGCTCTTCTACAACAAGAAACCTATTCTGCTCTGGCCATTTCTCTCATATCTTACCATTCTCCATTCTTTATCCTCCTAGCATGAAGTCGTCCCCACTTCCCTAAAGGCTTATAGTCTTGCTAGTTGCCTGGCAACTTCACTAGTGCTGGAGGCATGAAAATAGCACCCAGTACATGAAGTAAAGTGGTTGGCATTAGGAAGGGCATCCAACCATAGAAACCATGCCAAACAAACACTGGAGCACAGTGCTTGGGCCCATTGGATTCCAGCATGGAACATGCATGTTAAATGAAGATGATCATGATGGTGGCGGTAGCAATGACAACGACAATTTTGGTGTAAGACATGGAATCAGTCTGGAAAAGTGTTGGCCTTGAAATAGCTGGATCCAACGTATAGCAACAGCAAAGTAGTAAAACATATTGATACAAACAAGAGAGCCACTACATAATAACTCGGTTTGCTAGAAATATTAGCCAAATACCCCCTCAAACTACACATTACCATCTTAAAAGGACGGTAGTTTTTGGTTTGATGGAGTATTTTGTATCTGTCTGTTTCTTTTCTTTGAGTCACAGTATTATCATTTCATTTGTCTGTCTCATGTTTTCAGTCACAATATTATTGAGCAGACAACAGTTTGATCTGTTCATTTGCTATGACAATTCACTGTTAAATGTATTCTACTGTCCCCAGTTTTTAGAATGTCTCTCATGATCCAAACTATGATAGAAGAGAGCGTGCAAAGGTTGGCCATGTTGTGAAGCCTTGCTGTAGGTTCGTAGCAAGCAACCAGCAGGGACAGCTGCAAGCAGGGTGCTCATGTACCTTCTCTTTCGGGGCCCGAGCACGAGCATACCCTGGTTTTGGTAGTGCATACTCAGTTTTTAGTGCCTTAAAGCAGGTAATATTTATGCAACTTTGTACCTGAAGTAATTTCTTGAATGTTTTAAATGTGCATCTTATATACCATCAAATACATCGATTTATGTTGATATATAGTATGTGTATATATGTGTGTATGTTATTCTTTGACAAATCTTTCCATTAAACTTATATAATGCTAAAGAGAATATTCTTGCTGTCATTTGTAGAATGCCATGAGAGCTGTTGTTGAGTATCACCCCGAAGACATGGAACTGCCAAAGTTAAATGTCGGCATCACCAAAGGAGATGAAGATGTGACTATAAAGGTTTAGTATAGCTATCTATCTATCTATCTATCTATCTATCTATCTACCCATCCATATGCATACACAGACACACACACACACACACACACACACATACACACTATATTTGGGGTTATAATTGAGAGAAAGATTATTCAATATATGAAGCAGAGTTTAAATTCTTTGGAAAAAAACTGATGATTCACTTCATCATTATTCAGTCTGTAGCTACAAAAACTGTGGTTAAGGAGTTTGCCTCTCAGTCATGTGATCTTGGGTTCAGTCCCATTGTGTGACACCTGGGCAAATGTCTTCTACTATAACCCTGGCTCCAAAGTGTTATGTATGGATTTGGTAAACAGAAACTGAAAGAGGCTTGTGTGTGTGTATGTGTGTGAGAGAGAGTATGTATGTATGTATATGTATGTGTGTATATATATATATATCTATATATATATATATATATATATATATAAAGAGAGAGAGAGAGAGAGGCATGTATGTATATATGAGTGTGCGTCTTTTCTTGCCATCCATCACATGATGATTGTAAACAAGTGTCACCGTCATACAAGCAGTGTCCTTCATTTGCAATCTTTCATGAAAACTAGTCCAGCCATGGAGAATTATTACCTTGCTTGGAAACAGGTGTGGGTTGGTGACAGGAGGAAAGGCATCTGGAGGTAGAAAATCTGCCTCAATGAATTCCATCTGATCCATGCAAACATGGAAAGAACAGCCATTTAAAACATTTACAATGACCATTCCTCTCTCCTGTATGTTTCTCGTCTTTTATTACCAACCAATTATTGTGCTGTTACTGTTTGCATTGATGAACCATTCGATGACCAATTTAATGCGGTGTTTTTTTTGGCTATTCTTACAAGAATTGTTATAAAACATTATGTATCATTGACACTGATGCAAGATGTTCCTTCTGTTTCTTGTAGATGAGTGACCAAGGAGGCGGCATTCCTCGGAGTAAGTCTGACTTGTTGTTCCATTACATGTATTCCACTGCACCACAACCAATGCGATCAGAGAATGGATCAGCACCACTGGTAAGTCTTCCTCTCCTCCTCCTTTCTCTGTTCTCATGGACATTTATTGTTGTTTCGTTTTGAGACAAGGAATTTCTTGTTGTTTAGCCATAGGTCATCCCTGATTAAGTAGAACTGTGATCAGAGACATTCCAGCCAGGGCCAGCTTATATTTTTAGGAGTATCTAGGACTATATTATACAATGTATGCATCTGTTTTCATTAAGACCAATAGAGTGTGATTTGTGGGAGATTTGGCTGCTATTTCTAACAGATTAAATCACTATGTATAGCAGTGGTTCTCAACAAGTGTCCATGTGACCCTTGGGTGGGGGTGGGGTCCATATAAGATTTTTTTATACAATTCTTATCATCATCATTTAACGTCCGCTTTCCATGCTGGTATGGGTTGGACGGTTTGACTGAGGACTGGTGAGCCAGAAGGCTGCCCCAGGCTCCAATCTGATCTGGCAAAGTTTCTACAGCTGGATGCCCTTCCTAATGCCAACCACTCCAAAAGTGTAGTGGGTGGTTTTACGTGCCACCGGCACGAGGGCCAGTCAGGCAGTTCTGGCAACGACCATGCTCAAAAGGTGTTTTTTACGTGCTACCTGCACAGGAGCCAGTCCGGCGGCACTGGCAACGGCCATGCTCTAATGTTGTTTTTCACGTGCCACCGGCACATGTGCCAGTAAGGCAATGCTGGCAACGATCACGCTTGAATGGTGCTTTTTACATGCCACCGGCACTGGAGCCAATCAGCAACCCTGGCAAGAATCAGACTCGGATGGTACCTGTGCTGCTGTTGCATAAATGCACCCATACTGGTGGCAAGTAAAATGCACCCAGCACCCTCTGTAAAGTGGTTGGCGTTAGGAAGCGCATCCAGCCATAAAAACCGTGCCACAACAGACTAAAATTCCTCGAGGCGGTGCCCCAGCATGGCCGCAGTCTAATGACTGAAACAAGTAAAAAATAAAAGATGCACGCACAAAACTTTAAACTCTACTCTTGGAAGGGAGATAACTGCACACTTTTTCATTGGTTATCTGACGATTGAGTGTAATAAAAATATCTCGTCCAGGGATGGACATAGCCAAGTTCCAGTGACATGACACGAACAACCTGCCCTCAAGAGGTTTTCTAATAGTCTGTCGGATCTCAACTATGTGGATTTTATGATATAGAGTTATACACACACACACATCTACGATGGCCTGTTTTCAGTTTCTGTTTCACGAAATCCACACGCAGCCTTTTGGTTAGACAGAAGCTATGATACAAGACACTTGACGATGTGGGACTGAAGCTGAAACCATGTGGTTAGGAAGCGAGATTCTTAACCACACAGCTATACCTGCTCCAGTGATCACCTGACCTGCTGAAAATAGTATCCAAAATCTCCCATAAAACTTCGTCTTACCGTCTTAAAAAGAGACACATTGGGTAATTCATTCTGAGGTAGTCAACTCCTGTAAAATAAATAAATACATAGGCTATCACGGCTTGAATGCCTTTTATCCTGTCAACGCTGATCTTGGGCCAAACAACTCGAATCAGCAACGCTAAATAATCATCTACAGATTTCTTGTTATCGTCATCTTCACCATCTTTAGTCAAGGCAAGGGTGGACAACTCTTTATTTATTTATTTATTTTTTCTAACAGCTTCTCTACGATTAACTTCGTTTTAACGTCCACTTTTTCATGTTTGTGTGGGTCAGATGGAATTTGTTGAGGCAGATTTTCTGTGACCGGATGCTCTTCCTGTCACCAACCCCCACCTGTTTCAAAGCAAAGTGATAGTTCTCCGTGGCCAGACATGTTTGTTATGGAGGAATGGGAACACACAACATCACTTGTATGATGCTGATGCTCATTTACAATTGTCACGTGATGTCAAGACTTGGGTACACACACAAACATACATGACGGGCTTGTTTCGTTTCTGTTTACCAAATCCCTATGCAATGCATTGATCGGTATGGAGCTATAACAGAAGACACTTGCCCAAGGTACCACACAGTGGGACTGAACCCAAGAGCACATGTATGGGAAGTAATCTTCTTAACCACACAATCACACTTGCGTCCACCAAGAGTTCATATTTCATAATCTTTGAATGTTCTCTGTGAGGGCAAATATACAAACGAGAAATTTGTTTAATTTCATTTAATTTTAAGGTAATAAATTCAACTTTACGATGAAAGTAAACGAAGTTTGTCTTTAGAAGCATTGACATGTATTGTAAGATACAGAAATAAATTTATTTCTCAAACATGTGATAATGCTATATCAGGATAAATTATCTATATAATGCAGAAAAATACGTTACTGGCCAGCCATGAGATTCGAACTTACATCTCTGTGAAAACACTTGACATGTAATCACAGGGATGTGAGTTCGAGTCTCATGGCTGGCCGGTAACGTATTTTTCTGCATTATATGGATAATTTATCCTGATCATGCTATTTAAGGTAATAAATATTTTTCTTTTGAAAAGTGGCATCCATTTCACCATTTTGTATGAACACTAAGAAATTTGATAAAAGTTGAATTATGATTATTGTATGTATGCTATATTTCTTTATATTACCCAGGGTGGCAAAAGTATACTTCCAAAGTTACATTTCGTATGATGTGTAACACCCTAGTGTGTAATAATGCATATTGATGATTCATCTCTACATCTCCATTGTTTTCTTCCCATTTTTCTCTCCAATAGGCTGGTTATGGTTACGGCTTACCATTGTCTCGTCTCTACGCTCGTTACTTCCATGGAGATTTGATCCTTAGCTCTGTTGAAGGCTTTGGAACCGATGCATTTATCTATCTAAAGGTCAGTTGAACGTTTTAAATAAAACCCTTTTCTTTCCATCAATGGACTATCTCCACTGTTCCTCCAGTTGAATGTTTATGTGCAACAGTTATGGTATAGCTCCATATATAGTAAGAAGTTATGTATTCTTGAAGAGAAGCCAATGGTTTAGTTCCTTAGAACATGCTATGATGTTCTGTGGAAACCTAGTCACCTAATGCCAATTGAATATGGTATTGTACTTCCAACTAAGATGGTCTGGTAATGAAATACTCAGAAGATAGTTCACTTTGAGTTAGAGATGTTATCAGAAGATACTAAATAATTTAGAGGGTGTTCCCTGAGATAGACTGGCTTCCTGTCCAGGGGAAGATTTATCCATCATCTAGTTTCATCATCATCATCATTTAATGTCCGAACACTGACATCAACTTAAGGATTACTGAGGTTTTTTGTATTCTGTTAAGTGGGTATAGTTATTGTGTTTTAACATCCCTTTTTCCATACTTGCATGGGTCAAACATAACTTGTTGAGGCAGATTTTCTACAGCCTGATGGCCTTCTTGTCACCACAGTGATTATATACTTTAGCAACTTTGAGGAAAGTAGCAGTGGTAATGTTTGAACATTGTTAACTATGTTTCAAATAACCAACAAGCACACATACCTGTTGATTATTTGTAACAGGTGTGAATAATTACCAACTGACAATTACAAAGCAGTGGCCTGCACTTAAGTTATGGTCTGGCTTGAGAAAAGAAAAAAATCCAGGTGGTTGAGCTTATGATATCTCGGGATGGCAATATGGGTTGAATTGATGAAAGGAAGAGGCTACGAAGGACTTAAGGAATTGTGTTATGTATGAGGATTGCTGTGTACAGTCGTTCCAGTAAAGGTGGGATCTTGTGTATTCGTATCTAGATCCATTATGTCCTATATGGCCTGTTAGGAAGGAAAATAGAACAGTGATTTGTGAATTGGAGAAGGAAGTGGAAAATGCTTTGTCATGGATTTGGGAGAAAGACTAAAGATGAAGAGAGAATTTATTTATTATGGCTGGGTTCCAACCTGGGCTGTGAAGAGGGAACCCACGGTAAATGAACAAAATAATTCTTTGTTGGAGGAGTTACAGCAGCATCCATTTTCGTGTGGTAATTGAATGGATTGTAGAAGGAGAAAAACATTCTGTAATGTAGGCGAAAAAAGAACTCCGATTATCCCAAGTAACACCAATGCCGTTTGGTGCTGTTGGAGTAAAAGATGCTAGTCGATAGCTGATGCAAATGGAGCTAGTAGAGTTACCTCCCTTGCTCTGCGAGACATCAGAACAACACTGGCCGAATGGTTTCATCTTTCGATTCTTGTCAAGTCCAACATTTTCACCACTAAAACTGAACTATCAATAGTTTTTTTTTTTTTTTATATTAGTGAAATATAAAGGTCTTTGTGGAATATTTTGCATTGTTAGAAGTTTTTGTTATTTTCCCTTTTCTTTTCCTTAACAGTATTTTTATTTTTTAAACAAAAAAAAAAGTCCCCAAAAAGCAGAAGTGTGAAATAACTTTGTTGTTTTTTCTGAATTTCATTTTAGTTGTTTCCAAGTGAAGCGAATGAACTTCTGCCTGTTTACAACACGACTGCTTCGAGAATGTACCATACGGATACCCTGATTTCAGACTGGAGTTCTCCGGGGGCTGGTACGAACATGAGTCGCAGTTAGTAGTGACAAATGCAACCAAACAACAACACGAGTCACGGACTCGCTGTGACAACTGTTGTTACCTACAAACAACAACAACAACACGAGTCACAGCTAGTTCAGACAACTGTACGAGCATGAGTTACAGCTAGTAGTGACGATTGTACCAAGAGCTGTTTTGTTCAGAGGCTTCGGCTGCTGAGAATGGAAAGTTTTAAATAAACAAAAATGTAGAGTTTTTTTAAAAAATGGATTTGAAGTGGACATTTTACAAACTGAAAAATATCTTCATCTTTCTCTTCTTTTTCTTTTTTTTTTTTTTTTTTTTTAAGAGAGCAAGCTGGACGAAGGAACCGATTCCAAGGTTTCTTGCTCTTTGACTAGAATTTCTTATTTGGTTCCAGAAAGATGACTTCAATTTTACATCTTTCCAACCAGTTGACCTCCTGGTTCTCCTTTCTCCCTCTGTACGGCCCTTCTTTTTTTTTTACTCATTTTTTCTTTTTATCTTCACCTTAGACTTCTTCTTTTTCTTCTTCTTCTTCTTCACTCCTCCTCCTCCTTCTCCTTCACTCTTGCTGTTGATAAATGTTTTTTTTTTCTTCCCCTTTATATATATACATATTGTACATTTGAGAACAATAGCATTGCTAGTCAGTAGGTTTCTAAGGAACCAGTCCCTGGTTCAATTCCAACAGCAAGAATGACTTGAGGTGTCTACACTTGGCTTTTGAAAGCCTGTATCTCACCAGCTTAGAATTTACTCCAATTCTGTTGTTGAGTGCAGAGAAAGTTCCTGTCCAAAGTGTGGGTCTTGGCATCAGGTGTCAAGAGGCCATCTGCAGGCACAAATGTATTGGCCCTTGTAGTAAAATGGCGTCTTTTGTGCTGTTGTGGCAGCATTATTTTGAATTTTGATGGTTCATGGCTTATGTGCAATTTTGTAAAGGGATGTTGCTGGTTGTCAGCTATTAATGGTGTGGTCTTTTACAAAATCAGATCCACCATCTGTGTATCTAAATACACACACACACACACACACACTTATACACACACACATTTTATAAAAGGATTTGCGAAGAATTCTTCATACAGTCACAATATTTGAAGCAAGATTTGCTTAAATTAAAAATTATTAATTACATAAAAATCTTTAAAGAAAATCCAGAATGGCATGAACCTTCCAAAAGGTTCTTACCATTTTGCTATTTTAAGTTTTTTTTTTGTATAATTAATAAATTTTTGATTAAAAAAAATCTTTCTTCATATATATATATATATATATATATATATATATATATTATATATAAGAGAGAGAAAAGGGTAGAGAGATGTGTAAGGTGTTTATATGTCTGTCTGCATGGATGTGTTTGTCCATACATTGTTAAATAGTATTTTCTGCAGCGTTGGTCCAATTTGACTCATACGCATGATCTTTTCATGTGTGAACCCAACGAGGTTATACATTTTGGTGTCAGAGTTCAACATCTGGATTGTATGTTCAAAGGTCCTTTAGGATATTGAGGTAACAACTGTGTTAGAGGTTGATAAATTTGACATCATTACGAAGTCGGTGAAAGTCTTCCAACTGCTCCTGAAAGCAACCTACCAACCTACAGGTAGCAACTTCACTTCCCCAAGTCCAAATGTTTTTCAAAAGTCATTAACAATCAATCCTTTGCATCGATTTTTTGCAAGGAATTAAGAAAGAACTGTAAAAATATGGGCTTCTTGGTAGAATGTTGTGCCTCTGTGGACATGCCTAAATTATAGATTGATTGATTAGTATCAATACTTTAGGGTCATCGTGTTGAATAATTGAGATGGTACTTAGTAGGGTTGCAGATCATATCAGCCTAACCGAAGCTTTATCTTCCAATAGTGGAGTGGTGAAACTGTGCTCACTATTCACTATGCTGGCTAAGCATGCTCACAGGACTGACCATTTGTAGGAACACATATCTAAGATCACTGTGTACATGATACAAGCAGCTGATCACTGGGTTATGTCCCAAATGAGCTGGACTATGTTTGACTAGTAAATACAAACTCAATGGAGGTTCTTGTTAACAACAAGAAAGTGGGCCACGCTGGTGGGAAACGGCGGGGACCTTTTATAATGTTTGGTCCTGATGAACTAATAGCAACTCAGTTTGCATAAAGAAACAATCTTCTTCTTAAGCTGCATTCTGGGTCCAGGATGTTCTGGGCCCCAATTTTTCAGCTGAGGAGCAAGGGAGACGGAGGATGAGCCACCGTGCCTTGTGTAAACCCATTTTGGTCTCAAGATTCATGGATGCCTCTGTTTCTATCACCAGATCCGTCGCTCCTCAAACTGAAGGAGAGGAATTTCTCTTGTCATAAAATAAAGATATATAACAGAATCAGTAGAGCATCGGTGAAAATGACTCGTGGTATTCAGTTATGTACCTTTACATTCTGAGTTCAAATCCCACCTAGGTCTGCTTTACCCTCCATCCTCTCAAGGTCATTATAATAGTCAATGTAATCTCAACTATGCCCTTGAAGGTGGTGTTCCAGCATGGCCACAGTCCAATGATTAAAACTAGTATAAGACTATATACATATATACACATATATATATGTGTGTGTATATATATATATATATATATATATGTGTGTGTAGATGTAGATAGATACACACACGCACACGTGTGTGTACTCACTCCCTATTGACTTCCAATGGTACAATTAACTCAAAATTGAGAATTCCTTTGGTTAAGATGGACCAAATAATAAGGTTGGTGGGGCATTGTTTTGTTATTGCCATAACATGGCCTAGGCATATGAACACCTCTTCCAAATCCCGCTTTATCTTCCACTCATTAGCACCATTCAGACAATTTGGCTTTTCTTTTGTTACACTTCCACTTGCTTTGTGTATAAACAGAGGGTACAGCTCAGTGTCGATTGCCCTGACAGCGATGATGATGATTCTTTGGCACATTAGCAAACCAAGTTCAAGACTTGGTTATGCCACAAAGAATATCCTACAAGAGATGAATTGCATTCCGCCAGAAAATGTCTCAATGCTGTTTAGTCTCTTAATCTCCATACAGATGGCAGTTAATGGCATCACTACAACCTCCACTGTTTGAAGATTGGCCAAGGATGGGAGCACATCAGACAGTCATCTTAGAAGGAACCACAGCGCAGCTGGCTCTATTCTCCACAGTATCGCCAAAAATAGATTCCTCTAGTCAGCTCCCTCTCTCTCTCTCTCTCTCTCTCTCTTCCGTCAGCTTCCAAACACCAGTGATTTAGTCATATAAGCTTCTCTCTGGCTATGATACTCTTTCTGCTCCTTCTATTCTGGTGGATACTCATTTGTTTCCCACATATTCCAGTCCCATCTGTGTGTTCTGCTCTGAACCTATCTGCATCTTTCATTTCCAGGACAGACCCTGCCACCTCCGTAAGCATCTCTCACTTTCCATTTTCCTTTCTACCAGCAATATTGGCTGCTCCATATGCATAAGGGGGGATCCACAGAATCCCTTACCATCATGTAGCATTGAGTTTTTGCCACTTCTGTTTTGTTTCCATCAGTGGTGTTAGTGACATCAGACAGTTCCACACCAAGCGCAGATGTCAATGGCTGTTAGCCCCTCTCTCGGTTTGCCCTCCACCTTCATGCCCCCACTTGCCATTGTTTAAAGATATTGCATAGAATGTGGCCAACACTCCTAAAGACCTGCAACCTGAGAAATGGAATCTACTCTCTTCCAAATGAGTGTGTGTGTATATGCACAGGTATGTACGTATTCATGTATAGGTATGTATGTGTAGATATATATCTGTATATACACACACACTCATATATATCTATATATATGTGTGTGTGTGTGAGTATATGCATGTATGGGCATTTGTGTATGTATGTATATATATATATGTGCATACAGGGTTGGCCAAAAGTCACCCGACAGTAAATCAAAATGCCATGAATAAAATCTGTAATTCTGAATGGAAAAATGTGTCGCTCAAGAAGGACTTGTTTTGAACAATTTTCATGATGTTTCATATTTAGATGCCTTTATTAAATTCATTCAGTTGTTAAACATAAATCTTGGAATTAAACGGTTTTGATTCACTGCCGGGTGATTTTTGGCCAACCATGTATATATGTGAGTGTGTATATATATATATATATATATATATATATATATATATATATTCACATATATATATTACGGATATGTACTTGTGTGACCTGATCTGAGGTCGTGTGCTGGAACGAAAACAATTGCAATGTGGAAAGTGTTTATAAGCCATTTAAAATAACACACAAAAACCGTTAGATTCACTTCAACATTTAAATTTAATTTACCAAAATATTTTCGTCGATTTGAGACCACGACCTGTTCACTGACAAAATTCTGGCAAATTAAATTTAAATGTTGAAGTGATTCTAACGGTTTTTGTGTGTTTATAAATGGCTTATAAACACCTTCCACGCTGCAATTGTTATATATATATATATATATATATATATATATATATATATATATATCGTCAGTGGATCATATATCCAAATAAGAAGCCTATTCTAAAAAGTTTGAGAAGCAATGTTAAGAAGTTAAATACATGTCCAGTCATAGAGTGACCAGTGGTTTCACGTCCTTAAAGCACATAGCTTTACAGACAGCTCATCATTGGAGTCTGACCAGCACCTTGTGGATGTGAAACCATTGGTCACTCTATGACTGGACATGTATTTAACTTCATATAAATATATATATATTATTATATGCAAACACACACACACACACACACACATACAATGTTAGGTAATAGTCCCTGTGGTCATCCATACAAACCCACTTCTGCTATGATGCCATTTATCATCTTGATTCCTTGTTGCTATAACCAATTATCAGACCCTTCACTGACAAACCATACACACACGCAATTAACAAGCAGACAGCCTCTTCTTCCTCCACACCTTCACTTACTAACTCTGCCCCCCCCCCCCCAACACTCTAATCTACCCTTGGTCGAAATAATTAAACGTTTATTTCAAGTTTGTCAAAAAATCTAGTTGAACTAGTTGATTGTTTGAAATGGTGGTATTTTTGTGCATCATTAGCACCCCCTGGTGCACAACCGGTGTTGATGCGTAGTCGAAACAGATGAATTTCTATGGTTTTATTATTATTATTATCATTATCATTATTACAATCATCATCATCATCATCATCATTATTATTATTATCAATAGGACTTAGGGTGGCTGTTTGACCGAATCGTTATGGCATCGAATCAAATGCTGGAAGGCATTTGATCCAGCCCTTTACATTCTGAGTTCAAATCTTTACCGAGGTCGACTTTGCCTTTCATCCTTCCGGATGGGATCGATAAAATAAAGTACCAGTCAAGTATTGGAGTGGAGTGTGTGGGGGTGTGATTTTTATCGAATAAGCCTCTCTCCCCATCAAATTCATGGCCCTGTGCCTACACTAGAAACATTATTATCATTAAGAAGGCAGCGAGCTGGCAGAATCGTTAGCACGCCAGGCGAAATGCTTAGCAGTGTTTCATCTCCTACTACGTTTTTGAGTTCAAATTCTGCTGAGGTCAACTTCGCCTTTCATCCTTTCGGGGTCAATAAATTAAGTACTAGTTGCGTACTGGAGCCAGTCTAATCAATTGGCCCCCTTCCTCCAAAATTTCATGCCTTGAGCCTATAGTAAAAAGGAATATTATTATTATTATTATTATTATTATTATTATTAAGAAGGAGATGAGCTGGCAAAATTGCTCGGGAGTTTGGTGTAATTCTTAGTGGCATTTCTTCTGATTGTTTACATTTTGAGTTCAATTCCCACTGAGGACGACTTTTCCTTCCATCCATCCGGAAGGGGTCAATAAAATAAAGTACCAGTCAAGTACTGGGGGTTAATTTAATCAACTAACTCTCCCCACCCCCCTCCCGCCCTGAATTTGTGGCTCTGTGCCTACACTACAAATAATAATTATTACTATTATTATTATTATTATTATTATTAATTTATTGATTATTATTTTCATGTCATCAACTGATTTGTCTTCATACAGAATGACTATCAAAATATTAACAAAAAAAAAGGTTTAAAAAAAAAAGAAAAAAAACGAAATCAATACTAGAAAACAGAATAAAATCAATATTATATTTTTGTCTGTTTAAATTTATTTTGTTGTTGTTTTGTTATGTTGCCTTTGTTGTTGTTGTTGTTTAACCCTGAGTCAGTCCTGATTGGGCTAGACCCATGATCCAAGGCTTTCCAGTTTGACTTTTTTTTAATGTTAGGCACAGGCTTGGCTGTGTGATTAAGAAGCTTGCTTTGCTACCACGTGGTTTTGGGTTCAATCTCATGGTGCAGCACTCAGTGAATTTGGTAAACAGAAACAATGTGGAAACCCATTGTCTAATATAATAAATGCAAATGTCAGTGTGTCACACTTTTTCAACTTTACTCCAAGAGGCCGTAGCCCAACATATGATACCATTTTGGAATTAGGCTGACTCCATGAGTAAATTAAAAACATTATGGGCCAAATCCAGACCCGCAATCCTGAAATTTTGGATTCCTAAGTTCTCATTACTGCCATAGTTTTTGGCGACTTTTGTACATATTGTTTAGCAACGAATTTTTTTGTACAATAACAATTTTTATAACTTGGAAATAAATTTTGGGAATAATCAAAATTAATTGCAAAATCCATCGATTATTTTAGGTGGGGGTTTTTTTATGTGATTTTTTGCACTGAATATGATCCTCATTGGGATATGACTCTGGGAGGAAGTAATTGCAACAAATTCTCCAAAACAAGTCAAAGATCTGTTTGCAGATTTTTCCATTCGGGGTCAGTAGCTTAAAAGCCTCCCGAAAGGGCAGCTTTTAAGCTAGTAACTTTATCACCAGAATCAACTTTGAAACTAGGAACACAGTCTACAGCATAAGTTACATGGAAGAGGTTTGTAACAGGAATACTGCATACATTGGGGAGACATCTATGAGTCTAGTGGAGAGACTAAACAAACACTGGTGAGAGTATTATAATGATGGGAAACAGTTGTCCATATGTTCTCAGCATAACGACACGCTGGGCCAAATTAACATCTGCATTTTTGTCCAAACACTCAAAGGGTCTGTCACTTAAACAAATATTAGAGTATGTCCTCATAAATGAAACATTACCCCTACTGAATAGGAAATACATGTAGGAGTTAGAGATACCTCAATGCCACAGGTACCACCCATACAGTGTGCATTCACAGGTGCATCTGAGTGGACAGGTAGGTAAGCAGGTACATGGATATATACATAGACAGATGGGTAGGTAGTTAGCTAGGTGTTTATGTTAGTAAAGTAGATTGCTGGGTAGGTAGGTAAATAGGTAGTATGGACAGTTATGCACTTAGATGCTCAAGACTACAACCATATACGCACACATGCACTTACACTCAAACATACATAAGTATGTGCAGGCACACATACACACACAAATAGGTACATCCACATACACAAGGACACAGGAACACAACCATACACACACCATGCATACACATGCACACACACACTCACAGACTGACATGTTCAGGCATGCACAAACTCACATACAAAAAGACATTCATATAAACATACAAGCATGGACACAAGACACACACACACACCTACCATATTCTCCTCTCTACTCCTCTCCTCCCCCACAGGAAAGAACTACACCCTAAACACTCCTGACACCCCACGCCATAAACCCGTACAGCAGACTTAAGACAAAAACAAAATGATAAATTAGATCTAATTTTATTTTAAGGTGCTTACCAACCACATGGTTCCTGGTTCACTCCCACTGCGTGGCACCTTGGGCAAGTGCTTTCTACTGAGCAAAGCCTTGTGAGTGGATTTGGTAGAAGGAAACTGAAAGAAGCCCATATTATATACGGTGTTCAAAAAGTCTCTCTGCAGTAAGTATTGAATGGTTTTCGGGTAATTCTTGTACACTGATCCTTTACTTGTTCCACAGAAAAAAAGTCTGGCAGTGATAAATCAGGTAATCTTGTTGGCTAAAGTCCCTTCGAAATAATCCATTTACTGAAAAACTCTTGAAGTGGTGCCAGGGTGATGTGCAGGATGGAAAAAATTCACTGCGGGGAGACTTTTTGAACACCCTCTGTGTGTGTGTGTGTGTGTATATATATAATATATATATATATATATATATATATATGTAATGGCCAGATAACTGAAGAGATGTTGGCGTGGGCTCCCACCCTGACATCCGAAACTCAGAGTTTTATCATGGCTACTAAATAAGTGTCACATATTTTTACAGATATATATATATATATGTATTATATATGAGGAGCTGCTGAAAGTTCCTGGCTTGTATACACACGCACACATGCATGTGCACAACACAGAGAGAGAGGGATACACTCACACCACACAGAGAAAAAGGGACACACACACACACACACACTTAGCCGTATTTCGTCTGCCGCTACGTTCTGAGTTCAAATTCCGCCGAGGTCGACTTTGCCTTTCATCCTTTCGGGGTCGATATAATCGACTTAATCCGTGCTTGTCTGTCCTTGTTTGTCCCCTCTGTGTGTAGCCCCTTGTGGGTAGTAAAGAAATAACACACACACACACACTAATTCTTTTAGGCCTTCTGAAGACATATGGAGGTTGGCCAGGGGAAATAGGTGTTCCATTAATCCTTGTTTTAATGTTATTAACATTATTTTCGTTATCCTGTTGGGATTAACTATCTGTTGCTGACCAGTTGTGAAT
>NC_142943.1:7113290-7168547 GCF_046866305.1 Octopus bimaculoides
TGTCTTTTATACCAATTCCTTTGGACAGCAGCAGTATGTGTTTGGCTATTTTTAGAATTGATGCCAAATTTATTTTTAGAAATGATGACATTTGAGAAATTTTTTTGTGTTTTGGTTATAGGGATAAGATTTTTAAACCCCAGTAGGTGTTTGGCTATTCTTAGAAATGATGCCAATTTATTATAGATATATATATATCTATATATATAAAAATGAGAATGTGTGTCTGTCTGTCTGTCTGTGTGTGTGTGTGAATCCCTAAAACTCGAGAACTACGCAACCAATTTCATTCAAATTTTACACATGCCTTACTTAGGGTTCCAGTTGTGTTTTAGTAAAAAAAAAATATTAACTTCTTGCAGAGTTCGAGCACACGGCAACATAATATCTCCTCCACTATTTAAGTATTACGTGTCAAAAGTGAAACAAAAACACTCATGTCAAATACTTTCACTTTAAAAATGAAACTATTCCACTAACTGAAACAATCACATTTCGATACTGTAGTGACAGATACTTTCACAGAGAGAGAAAGAGAGAAAGAGAGAGAGAGAGAGATGTATATGTATACATATACATGTATATGTACACCATTTCGATACTGTAATGACAGATACTTTCAGAGAGAGAGAGAGAGAGAGAAAGAGAGAGAGAGAAAGAGAGAGAGAGAGAGAAAGAGAGAAAGAGAGAGAGAGAAAGAGAGAGAGAGAGAGAGAGATGTATATGTATACATATAGATGTACACGTATATGTATATATATATATAGATCTATACATACATGTATATGTGTAGATGTATATATATATATATATAGATGTACATCGATGTATATATATATATATAGATGTACATGTAATATGTACACATATATACATATATACATGCATACAGATATCTATACATATATACACCCATCACACACACATACACATGCACACAAACACACACATTAGTCATTTGTTTTCTTATCCAAAACTATGTCAAAAGTACTGAATGGATCTTTATGAAATTTGGAAATTATATTCTTTGCATAACGGCCATAACTCCCATGAAAATTCATATATTTTTGATGTTGATGAAATTTTAACCTGAACATAACAGATGAGCATTATTTAGAAAATGATGTCACACGTTATCGAGGCTACCATTCTTTCTGGATGTGCAAAAGGGGATGACGTCTTTATTCCAAGAATTCCTCTTACTCCATCAGGAACAGACATTCCTTTTACATTCAGAAGACTACAATTCCACCTTCGTGTGACTTTTGCCATGTCCATAAACAAATATCAGGGTCAAACACTGTCTGTAGCTGGTCTTCTCTTGGAAGAGCCCTGCTTCTCACATGGACAACTGTATGTTGGCTGCTCAAGAGTGGGCAGCAACAAAAAACCTATTTGTATATGCTCCACAAGGGAAAACAAGGAACATAGTTTACAATGAGGTGTTATAATCACAACAGCAAGAAAGTATGTACATGATCACCTTCTTTTACGAAACTTCATTGACTTTCATATATTTATATTGATATACATATATATACGTGTGTTTGGGTGCGTGTGTGTATATACATCTCTATATATAAAGATGATGCGTAGTCTAGACGGCGTTTTTAGATTTCATTATTCTCTTTAACCCGGGCAACGCCGGGTATTTCTGCTAGTATATATATATATATATATATATATATATATATATATATATATATATATATATATATATATACACATATATATATATATATATAGTATTAATTAATAGTAGGAGAAATTCATCTTCTATTATTAATTAATGCTATTACCCTAACTGCCACTACGAGGGTTCCTGTTGATCCGATCAACGGAACAGCCTGCTCGTGAAATTAACATGTAAGTGGCTGAGCACTCCACAGACACGTGTACCTTTAACATAGTTCTTGGGGAGATTCAGCGTGACACAGAGCGTTACAAGGCTGGCCCTTTGAAATACAGCTACAACAGAAACAGGAAGTAAGAGTGAGAGAAAGTTGCGGTGGAAGAGTACAGCAGAGTTCACCACCACCCCGCTGCTGGAGCCTCGTAGAGCTTTAGGTGTTTTCACTCAATAAACACTCACAACACCCAGTCTGGGAATCGAAACTGCGATCCTACGACTATGAGTCCACTGCCCTAACCACTGGGCCATTGCGCCTTCACAGTAGTAATAGTAGTTGTAATAGAAAACACACGCCCAATGTGCCACACAGAGGAATGGAACCCAAATCCATAGAATTACAAAGCAAAGTAGTTAACCACCCAGCCATGCCAGAACTTCACATAACTTCAGTTGTTTATTACCAAAGCAGATCTTTGATTCCTCAGAGTCTGTTGGACTTTACTCTTTCACAAAACAATATGGTTTAGCATCAAGTCAGCAGAAGGACAGAGCGTCATTGTTAGATATAATGGTGTCACCGTTTGCAATCACCAGATTATTGGATTATCAGACTGGCGGCACATATGTTATTTCGGTCAGCTGAGTTTTATGTAAACTGGCTGTTTGGTTTATGGTGTTCAGTGAAATGAAATAATCGTGGGTATGTATGAGGGGAGGGGGGAGTTGCTTCTTGCAATCTTCATCGTCATCATCGCTACCACCATCACCACCATCACCATCACTATCATCATCAACAGTAGCAACAGCAGCAGCAGCAGCAATAGCAGCATTGATGTAATCACCGCAATTTATCATTATTGTCAACGCAACCACCTTCACCATCACCATCGCAATCACTACCACCACTGTCTTCATCATTATCATCATCATCATTGTGATCGGCACCATCAGATCATTATTCTCACCACTATCATCATCATTATCATTACCATCACCAACACCAACACCCCGCCATTGCCACCACTGTCATCATCATCATCATCATCATCTTCACCACCACTAGTTACAGGATAATTACTGTTGGCTTCTATATAAATTGTGGTGTGTGCGTACGAGTAGATGTAATCGCCTTACCTCGGTTTTCCTTTCGTCGACTGCGAGTCTGTCTTGTGGTATCCAATCCTTGAAGCTTGCCCCGACCCAAAGAACACCAGGAATAGCAGCTGCTTCTCCCAAACCTAGACCGTCACTAGACACGTCTTGTCCTGTCCGCGACCCCGTTCAAAAAGGGCACGAATGCCGATCGAGGCTCCCTCTGCCCTTTTTCCTCTTCCGGTCAGCCTCCCCAGACACTGACGTCATACCACATAAATATAGAAAGGAAAATAACAGTAAATTTATGTAAACAGTTTAAGATGCCTGAAACCTGAAGTCTGCCACAGGTCTGCAGGCTCCTCAGGCCAGAGTTTATTCTGATTTCCATTGAATAAAAATTGACCAAGACTTTGGTGAAACTACAAGAGTTGGAGCTGGAAGTTCTCCATCATCCACCATACTCACCTGATCTTGCCCCCAGTGACCACCACTTCTTCCAGAATTTGGATAACTTTTTGATAGGAAAAAAATTTAATTCCGATGATGCTGTAAAATAGGCCTCCAAGATTTTATTGACCCTAGAATGCCAGGCTTTTACAGTTCCGGGCTGGACAAACTACCACTGAAATAGCAAAAGTGTATTGACAATATGGGTGCATATTTTGATGAATAAAACTATTCCTTGTATTTATAAAACATTAGCAAACTTTTTTTCTTTTCTACAAATTTCATATTTGACGACCTAATATCATAGTCAAGGTTGAATTCAAGAAATGTTATTGAAACAATAAATGCAAGAGTAGTACTGGTAATCAGACATGGAGTTGGAATTGTGAACTGGACAAAAGATGAAAATGCAGATGTGACAGAAAAACTAGAAAGCTGCTGACTATGTTTGGAGCTTAGCATTCAAAAGCTGATATCAACTGGTTGCACTTGAAGAGAGACCAGGATGGAAGAGGCTAAACTAATGTGGAACAGTGTGAGTGGATGGAATGAAATAGCTTATTTGATTATTTACAGAAAACTTGCTAAAGACAGTGAATAAAGAACATGTGATTAAGACTGGGAAAGGAGAAATGATAAAAATGAAATTCAAAGAGAGCATTTTAAACAGATTGAAGAGAAATCTTTGTCTGGTCAGTTTTGGAAAGCCGTTGAGGATGAATGAGGAACAAAATCCTGTGTTTGGCTCAAAGAAAGGCAATTGAAAAAAGAAACAGAGAGCCTTATTATAGCTGCTCAAGATCTTGCACTGCAAACAAAAAATTTGTGAAAATATGTGTATGGAGAGAATGTGTTGGTAAAATGTAGGCTATGTGGAATTTGAGATGAAACAATGACACATGTTGTTGTTACAGAATGTTCCAATTAAGCTCAAGGAGAATGTAAAAATTGGAGGTATGATCAAGTGGTAAATGTTTCGCAATGGAAACTTTGTGAAAATTATGAGTTTGAAGCAGGAAGTATGATACAATCACTAAATAGAAAGAGTACTTGAGTTGGAAACATGCAAGATTTTGTGGGATTTTCCCATTCAAATGGATAAGAAGATGGTGCATGAAAAGCAAGATACAACAATAACAGACAAGGGAAATAGAATTTGCTTACTAATTGATCCATTATGTCCATTTGATACTAGGATTGTGAAGAAAGCAGATGAAAAGTTGAAAAAGAACAACCCCCTAAAATTTGAGATTGCAACAATTTGGGAACATGAAATGTGTAAAGATTGTACATGTGGTAATTGATGCATTAGGGACTATGAATGATGGAATAGATAAATGGGATAAAGGAGATTGGAATGGAATATCCTGTAGAGCCTCAACTGAAAGTTTGCTTTTTAGGAACAGAAAATATTATCAGAGAGGTTTTGAGCACTTGATGGCTTATTGAAATCATGTGGATATCGAAGGATAGAGCGAGTAACCTGCAACCCAAATAAGGTCTACCCAGAATACAACCGACCCTCAGAAAGATCCAATAATAATAATAATAATAATAATAATAATAATAAGTATAAATAAAAAGCCCTGTAGTTCCTCTACAGCAAGGAACCTGTTCTAACCCCTTCTTTCATCTTCTCGTATAAAGCAATCTTCCTCTCTACTGTAACCCTTCTCAGTTGAAGAGGATCTTCCTCTTGTGAATTACATGGCAATCTCACTAGTGCCAGTACATTCTTTAAAGTGGTTGGAGTTAGGAAAAGCATCCAGCCAGAGAAACCATGCCAAAACAGACGTTGGAGAATGATGCCATCCCTGGACCTGTCGGATCCTATCAACCATCCGATCCAAACCATCATGGAAGATGGATGTTAAAAGATAAATGAATAACAAAGAATTGGGGGTAAAACAGAAGAGGATTGCTGTTAATTGTTCATTTCTGAGTTCAGTGTAGCTGAGAAGTTTTGTTCTGATAGAGAAGTATTTGTCAGAGACCACGCATTAATGTTTATTTTTACCAGGGTTGTGGTTTGTGGGTCTCCCTTCTCGTTTCTGTTATAGATATTTGTAACGATTTAATCACCTTGGAGCCATCTCTATGCAGACCTGTCTCAAGCAAGATCCTCCCTTGAATTTGGGATGATCTTACAGTCATTTAAGGTTGCTTTCAGTGCACCTTTGAATATTTGATATGGTGTACCAAAGCAAGACTGTATCTTTCATTCACAAGCTCAGAATAGAAGATGGGACTTAACTGGTGCTTTATATTGCCGACCCTGGGGAATAAGTCTGGTGGAAACGTTAGACTGAAGGAAATCAAGAAGAGAGGGAGAGAGAGGGAGAGAGAGGGAGAGAGAGAGAGAGTATAAACACAAGTTGTACGATAGCTTAAACATAATCGCTGCAGACTACATGTACAAACATAAATGTGATATATATATATATATATATATATATATATATATATATACACACACACACACACACACACACACATATATATATACGCACGCACGCACATAAATATACATACATATATGCACGCACACAGATACAGAAGAGTGAGCGGTGTTAAATCACGTGAGTAATTTTCATGGCAGGAGGAGATAATTCTGTTGGTGTAGCGCCATATGAGAGGGTTTGATTATGGCGGACGGGCAACAGAGTGAACGGGCACCTTTGCTCCTTAATAGCAGAGCAAACGACCCATCGCCACAAACACCTTCGCCTTACCAAGATAATGTCCCAGGTTAGTCCTAAAACCTTTCGTTTGGTTTATTTTTTGTATCTTCCATTTATTTATTTCTTACTCTGTGTGTCTGCGTTATATTATTTATCTTTAATTGCCTTGCCCTCAAATCTCTACAAAATAATTCTTAATAGATTGAGAAATAAATAAGATAAAATATATTAGATTAATATATTTGGATTATTAGATTAATAGTAGTACATCTTCATCTAACCCTTTTTATATTATTAGCATGTTTATCAACTAACCATATATACGCATTCATTCATATATACACATACATTATATATGTATATATATATATCATAGTTATCCTTACTGTGTGAATTGTTTCTAATTAAATATTACAGATTGTCATATTGAAACGAATGTATAATTGCTTTAGCCGTTGGATTATTTATTTGGAACACGACTGAAATGAATGGTTCTAATTAATTTCATTTATCTTTGCCGCTTTTCGGTTAATTGTAAACGATTTTTAGTTATTAGTTATTATTAGTATTATTTTGTTGTTATTTACATTTTCGTTTCGTTCTTTGCACGACGGAGCTCCGAAAACTTCGTCACCGACAAGTAATATATAGGCACTGGGTGAGCAAACGAAAGTAGCACTCAATACAGGTGTAGGTCCATCTATATCTTTATATTCGTCTGCGTGTACCATCAATTACTATCGGGAAATTTTGGTTTGTAATTGATGATGTTAAGGGGATGCATGTATGCGTGTATGTATATATATGTGCGTCTGTGTGTATGTATGTGTATATATATAGGTATATATACGCGTGTGTGTATGTGTATATAGATATATATACGCGTGTGTATATGTATATATAGTTTATATATATATATATATATATATATATATATATATATATATATGCGTGTGTGTATGTGTATATATAGATATATACGCGTGTGTGTATGTGTATATATAGATATATACGCGCGTGTGTGTGTGTATGTATGTATATATATAAATATATACGCGTGTGTATGTGTATATATATATATATATATATATATATATATTTAGTGAGTATATGGACGGGTACGCTACATATATATGTATAATTCATATATGAATGTCTGTTATATATTGCGTGTATGTGTTTGAATATATTTACTATATAAATGGGAATGACAGCTCTGCTATAATATTATTACTGCTTTTTAAATTTTCTAATATTTTAAACATTAATAATCAATAACACGAATGTGATGAAGAATTCATATCTATTTGGTGTACATACATTATACATTCGCAGACTTTCGGGTTTTTTTTTTTATTATCAAATTTCAGTCATCACAATTGAAATATACATCAAGCTAAACCATTTTATTTACGTTCAAACATCACTATTTTCGTCTGAAAAATATTTAATTTCATTGCTGTTATCATTATCTGTTCAGTTGATGTGAATATAGATTACATATATACACATTCCGTATATCTACACACACACACACACGTAATGTATGTGTGTGAGATTGTGCATATATATATATAATATATATATACACACACACACGTAATATGGATAGGTAATGTGTGTCGTGTCTGCTATGTGTATAGTTTAGTTAGTAGGAAGAAAGGTTATAGAAATAAGAAAATAACTATACATAGGGATTAAATGATGTCCCATCTAACATTTCAACAGAATTGTATTATATTTTGAAATAAATCGCACATACACGCATATTGATTTAAATACTAAACATGGAATGAAAGAGATAGTCATGCCTTGTCTCTGGAGTGGACTCATTCAGAGAGAAAGAAAGAAAGAGAGTAATGACAAGGAGAATCGAGTGAGTGGCCCTTTTGGGTCAGACTGCTCCTTGTTAACTAATTAACAACACAAACCATACAGTAGTTTTATAGAGTCAACGAAATTCAACCATTGTTTCGTTTTTTACCCTTATAACAACAAAACATGGCCTCTTTCTTTCACTTTCCTCTCTCTCTCTCTCTCTCTCTATCTATCTATATATATATATATATATATATATATATATATACATACACACCTATGTCTCTACAACACACTCGTGCAGAAATATAATTGTATAATTGTTCAAATTATGTTTAAATGACAGTCTCCTCTCATCTTTCACAATCGCCAATATCTATTTTCTCAAATATAGCATTATTTTATAAATAATACGGACGGACATGTAAGTTTGAATGTCTGAAACTATTTACTGTGTAGTCTGTCTCTGAAACATTGCTCCAGGAATGTTAATATTATATTTTCACACCATTAGTTTATTAAAAATTCACGTAAAAAAAAAATGAAACGAAACCCTAATTTGCTTTTAAAATACATTTTTTAAAAATGAAAGGTGATGCGGAAGAATGGCACATGCTGTTGCTTTCTCTGTCTACGAGTCGCAGATTCCAAGTGTTTGAATTTTCTTGTATTTTTGTTTTAATATCACAGACCACTTTCATTTTCTAGTGTTTTCTGCAGAAACGGCTGGGATCTTTGCATCAGTCGCTGCTCCTCTCTCTCTCTCACTCTTTCATTATCATCCAACGATGTTCACTTTAGATAGAGAACTCGCGTCTCCACACCAAATTCCTGGATATCGATTTTTTTTGATGTCTTTTAAAAAATATAGGGCAGAACGATCCAAAATTGTAGGGAAGGGCTGTTTTAGTGATGATGCCATCCCAGTAATCCACCCACCTCCTAACGAAACGATGAAAGGCAATAAATAAATAATAATTTCCACCCACTCCCGTCCCTAGATAGCATTTGTAATCAGAACTTGGTGTATCGATCGATTTACTAAATAGAAACACAGACGTTGTAGTCGTTTAACCCCCAAGCCAGTCCTCACAAACTTATGATAAAAAGCGTTCTAACTATGACCATCCTGTTTTTCCCTCAGAGATAATGTATTTAGGACTATAATACGCAACGTGTCTGTGTCCTTTTTATTATTATAAGAGTAGGATATTTGAAATGAGGCATTTAGCAGCTATTTCTAACAGGTCGAGTGACCACGAAGGAGCTTTTTTGATGGCTCGTATCTGTATGACAAGCATAATCGAATCCCTACGTATTATTGCTACTTATTTGTATTGAGAGATAAAATATAAAATCTGTATTGAGGTTGAACTCGTGTCTGTAAACAATGAAGATAAATGTGTTGTCTATAGGACCATCATCCACTGTCGATTCCGAATTCCTTAATTTGGGATAAACACCAACCCTTCATCTCCCCGCCATCTCTGTTGTAAACCTTCATTTAAATTTCATATTGTCCCTTTGTTAAAAAGACACTTGTTACTTTTACGCTTCCCAGAATCCTGTGGTCTCTGTGCTAGAAATAGCAACCAAATCTCCCTCAATTAACACCATACTATTTTACATAAGGACATGTTGGATAGTGTAGTCCTTCCACCTTAACTTCGTCACTCAAGGATGTTGTTGTTTAGTTCCAGGTCATCCTTGATCAAAGATTTTCCAGATGTGACCGCTTCTCCTCAAGCTACCATATCTAAGGACTACATCATTATGCATTGTGTCATTCCTTTCTTAGACAGTATTGTGTTTAGGAGAGATTTGACTGTTATTTCTGCTATATGGGAGCTGTTCCGTTGTTACCTCGTATTCTCTATCAATGTGATTTAAACCCGATAATGGATTAATCAGGTCCTAAATTAGAGATACCAATTAATCTACGAAACATTGTTTTGTCATGATCCTACCGAAGCTCCTTTTCAATTGGAATGGAGTATTATCAAACGTTTGTTTTTTTGCTTTGTCATTAAGCAAGCAGTTCTTTTCGCAATTGACCCCAAAATTTCGCACACTGACGCCCGTGTTTTTTATGTAGTTATTACTTTTTCGTTTAATATTTCATATTATGACAGGAGAGCAAGGAAATGACACCTGATGAATTTCTCCCCTTCATGACAGCAATTAAAATCCTTCTATGCAGCAGCAGGCAAGTAGGCAACCTTTAAGGGAGAGGGCTCCTCGTCCAGCACCTCAGCCAAGCTCCAGACCCAGTCTGTATGTGACTATTTGGCTGCTATTTCTAGCAAATAAAAGACTCTCTCTAGGCAGCTCCCTTAAACGATCGGTCATGTATTTATTTATCCCTTCGACCACACTCGGTGATGTATTTGTATGTCTGTGGTTTATTCCATTCACGTACACACTCAATCCACTTAGCATTACCGATGGAATGACTCATTCTTGAAAAAGTCGAAATATCCTGGGACGCATCTTTTTAAAACATAACAAGAGCCAAGAGCAATAAAACGGTTTCAGCAAACCATATATTTCTTTACTTTGTCCCAATTTACCCTCTCCCGATTTGTTAATTATTCCCTAATGTTTGGTTTATCGGGGTTTGCCCCAAAGAAAATTCCGTTACGGAAACAAAGAACAGAGAAGTTGTGTTATAGGAATTACCATTTTGTTTGCCATTGTTGTTGTTTAGCTTTTAGATCAATCCTATTATCGAATTTATTCCAGGCGTGGCTCTCACGACTTTTACCGTATGTGCCCTTCTTTCAGTAAGTCGGGAGCGTGCAATTCAAGGGAGATTTAGCTATCATTTCTAGTATTTAGCAGGTCAAATGACGACGTAGAAGCTCTTCGTTGTTCGCATGGCTTTTTATTTTTATTTTATTAGCATAAGTGATGCGAGTTGTTTTCAGCCAGGATTTGAAACTCCATCACATGATTATGCTTGTCAGGAACTTTGTTTTAATTAAATATTCTCAATGGTTTCTTAACTACGCATTTATGTGTTGGAGGAAAGAGCTGACTACATCGACCTCAATACTGCTCTAGCACAAGAAAATATTGTGTAGTTGTCACCCTGCTAGAAAATAGCCACATCTCCCTCAAATTAAAGAAAGAAGACACATTGCAGGGCTGCCGTAGCAGTATGGGTACCCGGACAGACCAATGCACTGGATTCTATAGTAAGGGTCACAGCATACGTAGACTCGAGAGGTCCCTGGACAGATCAGTGGATTAGGCCCTATAGTGTTTTATTGACAGTAAACCACAGCATTCATAGATCGAAATTGAGCTCGTAGACCCCCTGAGGCTTCCGGGAAACTGTCCAGTATGCTCATTCCTTAAGACGGCACTGGCACATTAGATAAGACGAGATGGCCGCGACTAGAATGCTTTTTAATCATAAGTCTATTAAAGCAGGTTTGACACATGGCTAAACAGCAGGGTCTGCTTGTTTATTTTAATGTGTCGATAGATGAAAGTTTGTTGTCGATATCCGGATGTTATTTCATTTCGTAATGTTATACTTACATCATGCTGACCTGCTCGGGTGTCACGTATCAGAAATCTCCTCGTGACACACAGACTATTTATTTTCTCCTAGGAGAGGAGGCTCCATCTACTTAGCCAAAAGGATGGCTAGAAATAGCAGCTTAATCTCTCTCAAATCATACCCTAACGTCTTAACAAAGGGCATATTGGATACTAGTTATCCATGATAGGTATTAAGACGGGATGATCACCGCTGAAATACCTTCGATCATAGATCTGCTGAATCAGCTCTAACCTAGGACTTAATAATAACCGTGGTCACTTGACCTAAAAATAGCATAACAAGAGGTATGCAATATACTAGGCCTGAACAAGGACAGAATCGTCAGTGCTGATATAGGTCTGACCTAGGGCTAAACGATGACAGTTTAGTTTTCATTGGACTAAATTTATTCTTCGATAGTCTCTGTCCTGTTTCTAGCTAATGATGATGGTGGATCTCCGTCGTTTGACTAGGAGGATTCAGTTTATTCGAATTACTTCCCCTTGAATTAACGTGTAAGTGTGGACAAGCATTCTGCAGACACGTGTGTATCTACCTTTTAACGTAACTCTCAGGTAGAATCAGCGTGACGGTGTTATATGGCTGTATCTTTGGAATAATCGACAGGATTCTGTACAGCTCAATCAAGTCCACTTGATTTCACCCGCAAGTTATAGGAAATGACATTTGCCCAAGTTTCTACGAATTGGGATCGAACGCGGGATCTTGCGATAGTGAGGTGACCATAACCATTCGACCAAAGGGTATGCATTTGGCACACCACCACCACCACCACCGCTACTACTACTACTACTACTAATAATAATAATAATCCTTTCTATTATAGGCACAAGGCCTGAAATTTGGTGGGGGGCGGGATAGTCAATTACATCGACGCCAGTACTCAACTGGTACTTATTTCATCGACCCCGAAGGGATGAAAGGCAAAGTCAACCTTGGCGGAATTTGAACTCGGAACGTAGCGGCAGACGAAATACTGCTAAGCATTTAGGAAAGGAGGCTGGCCGACAGACACCATCGATCCTGTAGGGATTAAACGTAAAGTTGACCTTGGCGAAGTTTGAACTTAGAACGTAAAAGAACCGGAAGAAATACTGCAAAGCTTCTCTTTTGATGCTCTCCCAATTCTTCCAGTTCACAGAACCCATCGGTCCCTCTCTCGACCTTCACTTCTTTAATATATCATCTTTACCGAGTCTTGGCATTGATTTTTTCAATTAACTCTGTTTACTCTCCTCTCATTAAACGCATACTTCGTCGTTTCCTTTATATTATTATTATTTGGCGGTGCTCTGGAAGAATCATTGGAACATCCGTTTGATTGCCTTGTTATATATATATTTATGTGTGCGTGACATTTATTTTTTACATTCTGAGTTCTAATCCTGTCGAATTCCATCCTTCTCGAGTCGATAAAATAAAATACCAGACAATTACTAGGGACGATTTGATATTTCTATAAAACATCGGAAATGTCAATGGAATTATATATGCTTCCACACACACACGCACACACACACACACACACGCTTATAGAAATGGCTAAGACTGCTCCGTAAGTTCTCTATATTCGGTCTCACTCAGGTCAGCTGGGGCGATTTTATTCAGTTCTCACATTTATGTGACATTATTGTCATAATCATCATTTTCGGCTGGAGCAAGGAGATTGCATTTTCTCGGGACACAGGGTTGATCGAGGTTTAGGCGGGTATCTTGATCCAGTTTAGAAAACAAGGGGCCTTTCAAATATATATATAACGTAAACGTGTGTATGTGTAAGCAATATACTATGTTTATATTTTGTGTAATATCTCATTTCTGTGTGTGTGTGTGTGTGTTTACTTTTATTTTACCATATTGAAATATCCTGCATTACCCCTGTAAATATATATATATATATAAAGGAGGGGCATATTTTTTGTGTTTCTATTGTCACATTCTTTGTATTATCGCCTCAGACACAATTATTCAATTTATTGTTCAAGAGGTCTAACGGAATGTCTTGTTGTTACTGCTACTGTTTTATTATTATTATTATTTTTTTTATTTCACTATAATAATGCTATTCCACAACAAGCACCTGTCTCCTATCTCTCTCTCTCCCCTTCCTTTCATTCACACATCACCCCCGCCTCTGTCTGTGTCGGTGTGTGTATTTATCTCCTCCTCCTCTCTCTGTCTCATTTCTATTCCATTTGGGATTAGGATATCGTCTTATCGCTCACATGATTCTCAATCATCTCCATCATCATCATCATCATTATCATTACAATAGTGTAAACCACCAAAAATAAGACGTGCGAAAGAGGCCTGCTGTTTTCTCGAACCCCTCTATCTACCCACCCACTTCTACCTCATCCACAAACAACTTAATCACACACGGGATTATTAAAATTATGAATGCTGATTGTGTAGTTTAAGTTTAGTTATCTTTTGTTATATTCGTATACCTGTCGATGTAAACCCCTTTCTGCGCGCGCGTGTTGTATTTCGTTCTTTTATATTGGTCTCCAATGTCTGCTGTCCTTCTGGTCAATAAAAGAAATTATTTGATAGAATTCGTAGAGCGTCGAACAAAAATGTTTAGCATTTCTCCCGGCTCTTTTTTGCGTTCTGAATTAAAATCCTGCTGAGGTCAACTTTGCCTTTCATCCCTCGAGAGTCGATAAAATAAAGTTTTGTGGGGTCGATGTAATCGACAAGCTTTCTTCACCCAAATTTCAACCCTTTTGTCTATATTAAAAACAGAATTTTGTATTATGGTCGCGAGTTGGCAGAATTATTAGTGAGTCGGACAAAATATTTAGCGACATTTCTTTCAACTCGTTACGTTTTGAGCTCAAATTCCGCCGGTGTCTACTTTACCTTTTATCCTTACTGGGTCGATATGATTGATAAGTACCAGTTGTGCCGAAATTTGAAAGAACTATTATTGTTGTTGCTGTTTGTTTAGTAATTAATTTATGAATAAGTCTTTGTCCTGTTTTATTTAACTAAAGAAGTCTTTTCAATTCAGCCTGTGACATTGTAATACACACCTACCTTCCTGTCTGTCTCCTCCCCTGTCCTTCATTATTTGTTAAACGCTTTCAGGTCACTCAATGGCCCTTTTTTTACAGTTAAGGCTTGTTGCAATCCTTCTCCCCGCCAAATTTTCCTTTTCCTTTCAAATTGGAGTTAAGTTACGGGTTTTTGTTGTCTGTTTTTAATTTAGCGGATTACACACACACACACACACACACACTATACATATATACAATACACACACACACACGATATTGTGAGAGGTGTCAAGTAAAGCAAGCTCATATCTTCCTTTAACTTTAAGCCTCTTAGGTGAGAGTTCCCTAACCCGAAATGGTTAGAAATGTCACTGGTGTTACCCTCATATTGTTCATTGTCTGCAGATGCACTTGAATTTTCTCTTCCTTCAAACAATACCCACGAAAATGTTGCGTTTCTATGTGGTTGTTCGACCTGCTAAAATAGCGCTCAATTCTTTCTCAGTTTATGGACTCACTCATGACTGTGAATTATAGTTAAGATCTTTGTTTTGTACAGTAATTTTTTTTGCTTTTGTCTTCTACTGCATCCTCATGTTGCCCAGAGTCTTCTGAGTGAAATTAGATAAGCAGAAATTAGGGAAATTCGTTGTAGAGCCTGCCCTTGTGTTTTTGTTGTTTGCAATTGATTTAATCCTCTACCATTTTAACCAACAAGTGTCTTTAGGAGAATTGGGTTAGGTGTCTGGTCTGAGACAGGAATGACATCCTGTTACTGAAAATCTTCAACAAATTTCACCTGACCCATGCACACATGGAAAAATCATCTTTTACTGTCCATGTTCCATGCTAGCATCGGTTGGATGGTTTGACAGGATCCAGTAGGTCCAGAAACTGCACCATTCTCTGATGTCTGCTTTGGCTTGATTTCTATGGATGAATGCCTTCCTAATGCCAACTACTTTTCAGAGTGTACAGGGTAGGTTTTTTTTTTCCCACCAGCACTAGTGAGGTCGCCATTCAACTTGAAATGACTGAACCCTGAAGTTGATTGTGTGTGTGTGTGTGTGTGTGTGTGGGCAGGCAGCTTTATACGAAGAGCTGAGGGGTTAAAGTATGATGGAAGGGGCCAAGCTAGAGCAGAAAAGATTTCTTATTGTAGAGGAGCTTCACGACTAATTAAAAATGGGCATTAAAACTGTTAATGTTTTGTATATGAACATTCCAAACAGAAATTGTGACTATTCATTAATTTTTGTCACAGTCACTGCTGTTATAATTTGTGATGTCTAACAAGCTGTGTTGTGTTAATTAAAACATTGCTTGTTATAATTGTCTCTATTCTTGCATAACACAGACTCTGATGTTACTGCGCATATTTCATATTAGCAAGTATTTTTTTTTCTTATTAATTTTAGTTTAATAACTAAGTTTGGTATTATTGTTTGGAAATTGGTTGCCATGATATTTTTCTAGTGACTAATTCTTCGATGACATTAGATTTGTCTATTTCATTGTAAAGCATCAGAAATCGATGGGTTATTGTTCATGATAGTGGAGGCGCAATGGCCCAGTGGTTAGGGCAGCGGACTCGCGGTTTCGATTCTCAGACCGGGTGTTGTGAGTGTTTATTGAGCGAAAACACCTAAAGCTCCACGAGGCTCCGGCAGGGGATGGTGGTAAACCCTGCTGTATTCTTTCACCACAACTTTCTCTCACTCTTACTTCCTGTTTCTGTTGTGCCTGTAATTCAAAGGGTCAGCCTTGTCACATTCTGTGTCATGCTGAATATCCCCGAGAACTACGTTAAGGGTACACATGTCTGTGGAGTGTTCAGCCACTTGCTCGTCAATTTCACGAGCAGGCTGTTCCGTTGATAGGATCGACTGGAACCCTCGACGTCGTAAGCGACGGAGTGCCAACAATTGTTCATGATGATGATCATTATCAGCATCCATTTTCCATGCTGGCATGAGTTAGACAGTTTGATGAACTCGCAAGGCCAGGCTCCACACTGGGTTCCATAATCTGTTTTGGCATGGTTTCTACAGTTGGATGCCCTTCCTAGCACTGACCACTTTACAGAGTGTACTTGGTGCTTTTTATGTGGCACTATCACCAGCGCTTTTTTGTGACACCAAAAATTCTTGGATCATTAAATGGTATTTTGGGACTGGGTTTTCCACAAATGCCCTTCCCTTTGTGCCCACCCCGGTTTCCAATCAAGATAATAATCTTCAAGTCTATTGAACAGCAAACAGCCTGGACATGTTTACATGGAGGACTAGATATGAGCAACACTATGAATGAACTTTCTGTTTACAAAGATTGCACAATGTCAAGGTATGCCGAGAATTCCAGACATGCTTTCGAGGAGGATTGCAAAAAGAATCAAATTGTCAATGAGACCATTGTTTATAACCAGGAAACACATGTGGAAATGAAGGAAATACATACTCATGCACTCACACAAGGAAGGCATCCAGCCATTTGCCCCAATTCTCATCTGCATGAAAAAGCAGATGTTTAAATGATGATGATTTTATTTATTCCTATATATATATATATATATATCATCATCATCATCGTTTAATGTCTGCTTTCCATGCTAGCATGGGTTGGACGATTTGAGGACTGGCAAGCCAGAAGGCTGCACCAGGCTCCAGTCTGATCTGGCAGAGTTTCTACAGCTGGATGCCCTTCCTAACGCCAATCACTTCGAGAGTGTAGTGGGTGCTTTTACGTGCCACCGGCACGAGGGCCCGTCACACGGTACTGGCAACGGCCATGCTCAAAAAAGGTATTTTTTACGTGCCACCTGTACGGGAGCCAATCCAGCGGCACTGGCAACGACCTCGCTTGAATGATTTTCTAATGTTTTGAACATAAAACAGAATATTTGCCGGACATGGCTGGTTTAACCCTTTAGCATTCAGATTAGTCTGTCAAATGTAATTCTTATTTATTCACATTGTTTTAAATTAATCATACATTATCTCACAGCTTTGAGATTTCCAAGATGTAATTGCTTATTTTTAGAATGACATTGTAGAGTAAGTGTGACCGGCCAGCTCTGGATGGTTTGAACATAAAACATGTCGGATATTGTGGTTGGATATAGCTGGTTTGATTGCTAAAGGGCATAAGGATTGGTTTTGTTGTGCTTCCATATTTGGGAAATTAGTGGGAGACAGTCAATATAATGTCTGCTGCTGCTATGTAAATAGGGCAGGTATGGCTTTTGGTGCCCTGCATAGAGCCTGGCAGAAAACCTATTTCTGAGATCTGAATTTTTAGATTAATCATTAAATCACTAAAACTAGTGTCACTCTTCCCTTTTTCATCATCACCTTCATTTTAATGTCCTCTTTTCCATGCTTGCATGGGTCAGATGAAATTTGTTGAGGAAGATTTGGATGTCCTTCTTGTTGCCAACCCTCACCTGTTTCCAATCAAGGAAAATATTTCACCATGGAAGGCAGGAAACAAACAACATCGCTCGTATGATGGTGATGTTCATTTCCAATTATTGCATGATGTCAAGACAGGGACATGCACACACACACACAGATTCTTTCAACCAAATCCACTCACAAGCCTTTGGTCAGCCTCGTGCTATAGTAGAAAACACTTGCCCAAGTTGCCACCCAGTAGGATTGAACCCCAAGACCATATGTTTGGAGAACAAGCTAACCACACAGCCACACCTGTACCTCTGTTGAAATTTAATTACATAGAATAAAATCTTTTATTAACAGACTGCCCCACCACCACCTTAATGTTATGTTGGCTGAAGAAATGTTAGCTTAAATAAGTTATTGCAGATGCTATGCTGTATATAACATGGCTATTTAAGTCTCAGCTGAATGTTTGTACAAGATCTATTCATGGTGTAGCAGTTAAAGAATACATTCTTTATTCATCTCCTGAATAGAGGTTATTGGTTCATATATATGTTAGGAAAGACAACTAGATTTGTGTTGATGTGGAAGAGAAATGGCTGATATATGCTGTGTTAAAAGTTGTGTAGTTCATGATCAGCAATGTGACATGGAAGACCTGTGACCAAAGACATTCAAATCTTGGCTTTTTCTTTTCTTAACCCTTTTAATGCTAACCCATTTGAGGCTGGTCTGAGTTCTGTGATACACGTTTCCTACTTTAACCCTTTCGTTTCCAATCCGGCTGAAACTGGCTCTGTAGTACAAAGGTCTTGTTTTCATAAGTTTTGAGTTAAAATCTTCCACCAAACCTTAGTCGCAACTTATGTTCCTAACACTCGCTGAATGATAACTAAGTTATTTTACTAAATTCTTTGTTATATTTAAAGTAATTGAAAGAAACACAGTATCTCAAAATAAATACAGTAACAAAAGGGTTAAAGGAATCTAAATTGAAATCTTCCATTAAAATTTCATGTTAATGTTTCAAACACCAGCTTAATGATGACGGAATTGAAACAAAAGCACTGTATTTCAACAGAAATATGGTAACAAGAGAATTAAATACAATAATTTAACCAATCTGTCCTTTTTTAGAGATGGAAGGCTGTAGTTTAACCTTTCAACATTCAGATTACTCTGTCAAATGTAATGCTTTTTCGTTCACATTGTTTTTAATTAATCACTCATTATCTTGTAGCTTCAAGATTATGATAATGTGATTGTTTATTTTTAGAATGACATTGAAGTGTAGATGTAATAGGCCGGATCTGGCTGGATCTGGTTAGAACTTAAAAACATGTAGCATATTTGGGTTAGATACAGCTGGTTTAAACGCTAAGGGGTTAAGGAAGAGTTGGCTGCTATTTCTAGCAGGTTGAGTGACCAAGTAGAGGTTCTCTTGTTAGCTTGTGAGTCAGTTAAAAGTGATTGTAATTTGGTGAGTAGTAGTCTAAAACAAAAGACTTTAGTTGAAGTGGTTTAGTGAAAGTGAAACCAACCGGGTTGAATAACCACTTAAGTTATGCTGTAACAGTTTCTGACTCATTCTTTCAGAGAAATATAGATATTACAATGGTGGCGATGGTTTGATGCTTAGTTTTAAGTGTAATGTGTCTGCGTGTCTATGAAATATTTCCAGTGATGGTCTGAAGCTTTACAACGATTGTATATGACCGAGTAGAGGTTTGGAAAAATTTCTCCCTCCATCCATCTATCTCGAGATCATAAGGTCATCAGTTCAATTCCTGGACCAGGGAGTCTCACTGTGTCCTTGAGCAAGGCACCTCATTTCATGTTTCTCCAATATACTCCAATAAATGAATACCAACCAAGTGTTAGTGTCGTCTCATCTGTAGTTTTATATCACAAAACCAAGGGCATTCTCAGGTGGGTTGGTATCAAAATGGTTAGGGTTTTTTTTTGTAATCTAGAATCAGAGATAGTTTCTGGCAGTTTGGTACCAAATGGGTTAGCAGAATGTAAGGCTTTGAAGATGTTGATTAATGAATGGACCAGGAACTTTGGATATGGGGAGTGATGGTGGTGGTGAATAAATTAATTAGAGACAGTAATTTATTTAGCTGTGTTTGTCTGACATCTAAAACAACATATACCTTTCAGATATTATTTAACTAGAAACAATATGAACACTAATGAAGATTGTATGAAGGCATGTTTGAGAAGCCAGCATGATTACTTCATAGAAAAGCTAATGTAAACAGAACAAGTGAAATGATAGCGTCTGTTTTGTTCTACATGCTTTTCTTATGGTTGAGATGGGAAGTAATTGCAGTAGGATTTTTATAGCTGGATGCTCTTCCTGTTGCCAAACCACCCATTATAAGTTTTTCAAACGAGGGATTTTTTTTCTAATTCCAGAGTAATTTAAAAGTGCAGAACTTGCAGTTGACATGTTGATAGGAAATGTCAAGAACTGTCATTGTTCGTAGCTGTAACTTAGCTAGGTTATAAACATTCATGCACACACATACACACACAAGCTTCTTTCAGTTTCCATCCACTAAATTTTCTCACAAAACATTGGTTGGCTCCACTGTGTGAAGTGGTAAGTATTAGGAAGAACATACAGCTGTAAAAGCCATGCCAAAGCAGACAATGAAGTTTGGCACAGTCCTCTGGCTTACCAGCTCCTGTCAAAGCATCTAATTGATGCCAGCATGGAAGATGGATGGTAAATGATGATGGTGATACACACACACACACACACACACACACACACACACACACAAAACCTATTTAGTATATAATTGCTGAAGTTATCAAGGAAGCAAGTTATAAATAAACACAGTGTTGGACTAACATACATTATTCTAGGACAAAAGACGGCATGGCTGGAATGGATTTTAATCATTAGTTTATCTGTTCCATCAGGATTGATGTGGGGCTAAGCAACAATCTTAACTGTCCAGCTAAACTGGACCCTGAAGACAGCAAAATATCTCCTGACTCCCACTGCACCTCTTTTGGTTTACTATTGCATGCCAGTATCTGTGGTATGGTTGTCAGCTCATAAACAGGTGGCATGGTATATCTAGAACAACAATTATGTGGGTCACACCTAATCGGTTGGTCGATTATTTGCGTGACAAAAAAGTTTGCTCAATCAGAGTTGACCTGGGACTGCAATAATAACCGAAACCCAAGTTGTAAAGGTGAAACTGTTGAGTGAATAAGACATCAATCTATCAGTTATTGATCACAAGACAGAAATCAATGTTGTAGCTGTGAACAAATCACTGATTTCTGCTTTATCATTTGTTTACTTTAACTATCACTCTTAAGTTTCAAGACAACCTTGGAATGTTGCTGGGAGTACATTGACATTTTACAAAGAGAGAAGGGCCATTTTTTGTAGGGATGTTCCCCCCCCCCCTCATCTATCTAATAGATTGAAGCTTCAACTAAACCCCTCATTGATTGTGAACCCTTTCAAAACAGGCGGTGGGGTTGGTGTTGATAGTGTTTACCTCTACCTCGAAATGACATGGGGCTGGCTTGACAATTTCAACACAACAGTTTACAGATAGGCAGAGTCTTATCTGCCCTCATTACTGTTGCCTCGTTTAATATAAGTGGATTTCTGTTTTGTAGGTAAGGCCACAAAACAATGACATTTGTAAGAATAAAACTTCTGAGTGCAGTTATTTGTCTCTTCCTTCCCTTCCTCTCTGTCTGTCTGTCTCGCTCTCTGTTTCTCTCTCTCTTTCTCTCTCTCTCTCTTTCTCTCTCTCTCTCTCTCTCTCTCTCTCTCTGTTTCTCTCTCTCTCTATCTCTCTCACACACACACACAATATGTATAATACACAGGTACAACTCCCTGGAATGTGACAGAAGCTGTTCTCTCCACATTTTCAGTGTTTATTATGTAAAGATTGCGGTAGATTCTGTTATGTAGTTGGTGACACGAAGGGCCTGCAGCAATAATTTTGAATGAGGGTTTCAAAGGGACCCTTCAGTTCCCTTTGCACAGGGCAGCTTCTCTTGTGCCACTGGCACAATGATTCACATTCTGTCAATACTGTAAAGCACAGGCATGGATATGTGGTTAAGAAGTTTGCTTCCCTATCATGTGATCTCTGGTTCAATCCCATTACATGGCATCTTGGGCAAGTGCCTTTTATAGCTATGGGAAACTGAAAGAAGCTTGTGTGTGTGTGTGTGTGTGTGTGTGTGTGTGTGTGTGTGTACCCTAGTGCTGACATCATGTGAGAGTCATAAACAAGCATCCCTGTCATACAAGCAGTATCATTTGTGCCCAGCCTTCTGTGAAAATCATGTTTGGCCATGGGGAAATCTTACCTCGCTTGGAAACAGATGAAAGTTGGCAGCTGGAAGATCATCCTGTCATAGAAAATCTGCCTCAACAAATTTCACCAAAAATCTGACATTAAAACAGTGATGATACACGGTACTACAGTTCAGTTTTATGCTGCCATGTAACAATTGGCATAGTTTGTGATAGCCTACTCAACTCACATCAGCATGGAAAAGCTAACATATAATGTGTGCATGGGTGTATGTGCTAAACTAAATAACTGCAATGATGTTGCTCTAACCAGTTGATTCTTTAGCCAAACAAAAAATTATCCAGTAATTCATTAGCAAAAAAATTCACAGATGTTTGTTTAGGGAGCAATTCATATTTACATATATTTTAAACCGCACACACAACTATGCAAGCAATTAAACAAATTTCTAGCTCGTTAAATTACATGAATTCGCAAATGATATGATTGAGTGGGAGAGGTTGTGGTTATTTTAAGAAGTCTTTACAGGCCTTGTTAATAACAGCGTTGGTCTACTGGCTTAAATGGGTTGAGTTTTTCACTGGTACTGCACCCAACACTTTCCTTTGGAACTTACCGCATTTATTCATACAAATTGCAACCCTAATTTAGTATTAAATTTTGGTACAATTTTTTTTCCTTTAATAGTTTTAGCTGTGCCCCATGTAAGTCACACCCCAGTTTTTTCAGTAAAAATCAAATAAAAAATAGTGTGACTTATACACAAGCAAATATAACTCTTGTTGGCTAGGTTACCTAGGGGTAATTAGGTATTAGGTATTAGTTTATTGCTATGCTCAGTACATCTAGCTGGTAGAGATAAACACTGTGCTCAGTCCTTCTAAATATAAGAAGGTACACTGTTGATAATGTAGATCTATGCAATCAATTCGCTCTATCATACAACTTAACTGATTGATTGGTTGATTAATTAAATTTTCATTAGTTGTAAGAATACGGCAATATCTTAATCACTTGACACCTACATGTCATGATCCAGTAACCCTTGAAATTAATATTGGGCTGTTCTTGCTACCAGGATCAACAGTAATTGAGGATGTTCTTGTGTGGCTGTTAGCCCTTGCAGCTACACAGGAACACCTCCTAGTGGTTAGTTCTAACACCACATGAAGTCCTGAAACTACATGAAGCCCTAACACCACATTAAACTGTTCTGGTGTAGCTATGAGGGCCTAACACTATATGAAACTATCCTGGTATAACCGAGGGCTGCTAACATCACGTTAAGTTGTCCAGTGTAGATGCAAGGGCTCGTGCCACAAGAAGCTGACCATTGCACTTATCATATGTATGCCATGAAATAACATCTTTTGAAAAAGTTAAGCCATTCTTCTCCCCCTTTCTCTGTTCAGTATAACATGTAGACATGGGATGGGTCCATAACTGCTACATGTCATGGGGTAGGGGAACTGTAGCTGCTACATGTAGAGGGCAGGGAAGCTGTAGCTGTTTTGTATATATAGAAGACATTATCCACTGTGTCCTTCTTCAAGATAGTAAGGTGTAGTTTGTGGAAGATTTGGCTGTTATTTCTAGCAGACTATATAGTAGCTCATTGTTTACTTGCTAAATCTATTTTTCAGAGTGAGAAAACTATTATAAACGCTAACAGATTGTTAACTGCAGTAATAATAATAATAATAATAATAATAACAACAACAGTAATAATAATAATAATAATAGAAAAGTTAGAACTGATGATGCAGTTGACAACAGTAAAATGGCAAAGTTTACTTATCATTTCATATCTCGTGTGAAGTAGAATAGCTTACTAATATGCACTAATCTGTGTTTAGCCTTTTGTTGTACTAAATGTAATATCTGGCCAAATATATGAAGCGTAGTTTCACAATCAAAACGGGCGTCACAAAATCTTAAAAACCATCATCATCATTGTTGTTTTAACGTCCACTTTTCTATGCTGGCATGGGTTGGACAGCGTTTATTGAAGCAGATGGATGCTCTCTCTGTTGCAAACCTTCACCTGTTTGCAAAGCAAGTTAATATCACCTCATGGCTGGAAAATGGTTTTTGCAAAATGTTGGAAATAAATGACACTGCTTGTCTGACAGTGATAATCATTTACGACTATCATGTGATGTCAAGACAAGCAGTCATAAATACACACACACACACACTCTCTTTCTCTCTCTTTCTCTCTCTTTCTCTTTCTTTCTCTCTCTTTCTCTCTCTTTCTCTCTCTATCTCTCTCTTTCTCTCTCTCTCTCTCTCTCTCTCTCTCTCTCTCTCTCTCTCTCTCTCTCTCTCTTTATATATATATATATATATATATATATATATATATTCTTCGAAACGCCGGAGTTTTAATGGTGGCAGCTGATGAAGGGGATGTTTCTATGTGGCCTGCTTGTTTGTTGCACCTTGTTTACCATTGTCCTTGTTCTTTTGCCACGTCATGTACCCAGTTATGTATCTATATGTACATGTAGATGAACGTATATACATACATGTACATATATATGCATATACTCATATATTGTTTATATATATATATATATATATATATATATATATATACTGATGATGTACCCGGTAATTCCCGGGAAAGCGGGGCTTATCCCCTTTGGTTCCGTTCTCATAATTGTTTTGCTAATTCAATAACAGCAATACAAAGAATGTAGCCCTTAAAACGGTTTTTGTGCATTTGCAGAGAATACCAAACTGTCTTACACAGGATCTTGTTTTTAGGAAATCCCAATAAGTTATGAAAACCCAAACTGTGAAGTCAGTTATGTAATAACATGAAATTTGTTACCCGATAGTAAGAATTCAAATAAAGTAGCCCCGAAAAGGGCTTTAAGGTGTTCCCAAAGTATATACAACATAGGAGGAAATACTAATAAGGTATGTATACTAAAATCGGGAAACATGTTATGTAATAACAGACTAATCAGATATCAGATAACAATTCAAAGTAAATAACTCTGAAAAGGGCTTTTGCGTGTTCCCAGGTTATATTACCCTCAGGGGCGTTAGTGTTGGTATATTCGTGAATACTCTTTGTTTAGGAAAGTTATATTTTTCAGAAAATGTAACTTTCCCAAATAAAGTGCATCTTACAGCAGAAACTGCTGTAGGCTAATGCAGTTCATTACATAACATTTGGTTTTTCCAGTTTATATATATATATATATATATATATATATATATATATGGCTGTGTTGTAAGAAGCTTGCTTTCCAACCACATGGTTCTAGGTTCAGCCCCATTGCATGGCACCTTGTAAGTCTTTTATAGCTTTGGGCTGACCAAAACTTTGTGAGTGGGTTTGGTAGACAGAAACTGATAGAAGTCAACAGTCTATACACAACACACATACACACGCACACATTGTGGCACTCCGTCAGTTACGATAACGAGGGTTCCAGTTGATCCGGTCAACGGAATAGACTGCTTGTGAAATTAATGTGTAAGTGGCTGAGCACTCCACAGACACATGTACCTTTAACATAGTTCTCAGGGAGATTCAGCTTGACACAGAGTGTGATAAGGCTGGCCCCCTTTGAAATACAGGTGCAACAGAAGCAGGAAGAAAGAGTGAGAGAAAGTTGTGGCGAAAGAGTACAGCGGGGTTCGCCACTACCCCCTGCCGGAGCCTTGTGGAGCTTTAGGTGTTTTTGCTCAATAAACATTCACAATGCCCGGTCTGGGAATTGAAACCACGATCCTATGACTGTGAGTCTGCTGCCCTAAGCACTGGCCCATTGCGCCTCCACACACACATCACATGTGTTTGTTACCCCCGGCTTGGCAACTAGGGTCGATTTGTTTGACTAAAAGTTTTTCAAGGTGGTGCCCCAGCATGGCCACAGTCAACTGAAACAAGTAAAAGATATATATTTAAAAATTATTTTTAACAATGAGACTCAGAGTAGATAAAGCTACAGATAATGGTTATTTGTCGCTTTATCTGTTTTGAGTTCAGCTTATTACCGTGTCTCGAAGTTTCTAAATGCTTATGACCTTAACAATACATACACACACACACACACACGTGCATGATTATCTTCTTTCAGTTTCCTTCTATCAAATCCACTCAACAATTGAGTTGGCTCAGGGCTTTAGTAGAAGAGACTTGGCCAATGTGCCATCCAGTGGGACTGAACCTGGAACCATGTAGTTGGGAAGCAAACTTCTTAACCACACAGCCATGCCTGTTATTTCTTGTTTATAACCAGGAATTACTTTGGTTCTGATCAGATGCTAAATCTTCAACAAATCTTAAGTGATGTTCACAGCAGAGTTCTGCTCACATCTGTGGGCTCTGTCCCACCTTCTTTGCTTCACATTTAATTTCAAAATACAGAGTGATCAAACAGATGACAACTCAATCAAATAAATGGCAGGAGAAAATACTTGAAGCTCAGGAAACTAGTGATGTCTGTGTGTTGGCAGTAAATTCTTTGGCTGTCCATCATAGGTCGATGTTGACTGTTCTTGTTCAATAATTGTCTTTGGCAAACTCGCATGTGGACTATGAGGCTTGATCGTGATGCAGCGGAGGGGTGACATCTCTCATGTGCTCTTTTGCATTTTCTCTGTTGTTTCTTTTCAATGGCTAGAATGATGAGATTCAACAATCGGTGCCCTTTATTGTGCGACAAGGCCTTCTCCTCCCAGGTGTCTGGGGAGATGCTGGTGTTCTGATATCTCTTGTACATCCCTGTATCACAACTTCTGCTCTGACACAGTTCAGAATAGAAAACTGCCTTTGGGGAGCCTGTTGCTCTCCATCCTGTAAACACGTCCTGCTCAGCACAACTGCAATGAAGTAAACACATCCCACCCACTCTATTGCAAACAAGGAAAAGGTAGACATTAAAATGATGATGATGTTCAAACTGAACCTCAGCCACATCTGTCTAGTAGGATCACGAGCTCTGGTCCTGCCTGCTTTGCCTAACAAGCTCAGAAAACTATTGATGTCTGTGCGTTAGGAAGGGCATCCAGTTGTAGAAACTCTGCCAAATCAGATTGGAGCCTGGTGTAGCCATCGGGTTTCACCAGTCCTCAGTCAAATCGTCCAACCCATGCTAACATGAAAAGTGGACGTTAAACAATGATGATATAAAACTGCTGTTGGTAATGAAATGAAAAATATTATTGCCATATCTGATGGTGTAAAAGATGCACGGGTATATTAAAGAAGCCCTAAAATCAGTCATGTGTATTCAAGGAGTGGGGGAAATTTTTTAGTGCCTTAACTTCTTAGCATTTAAACTGGCCATGTCCAGCCTAAATATCCTTCTTTTACTGTGTTCAGACCAGCCAGATCTGACTTCTCACACCTATCTTACAATCTCACTCTAAAAATAAACAATCACGTCATGGAAGTCTTGAAGCTATGAGATAATGCATGATTAATTCAAAATGATGTGAATAAATAAGCATTAGATACGACAGAGTAATCTAAAGGCTAAAGGGTTAAAGCTTATGGCAGTGAGGGGGGGGGGACTTTCCAAAAAGGACCCAAGGTCTTTGAGGCTTTTTGGGTATGAGAAAAGGGTATCTCATACCATTAATTAGAATAATATTAAATGAAATGAAAACAATAGTACTGTTGTTAATTATATTAATAAATTACTGTCATTAATTATATTAATTACTGTCATTAATGAAATTAGTGAATTATTGTCGTTGATGAAATTTATAAATTACTCTTCTTAATGAAATTCATTTGTTAATAAAATTTTTAAAATAGTCATTAATCTACTAAATGAATTACTACTTATTGTTAATGAAATGAAAATAAAATCAAAGCACTATTGTTAATAAAGTATTTTAATTAATAAAATTTGCACTTTAGGAATGTTATTAATAAATGATGTTTTATGAGTTCATGTGTGTGTGTGTGTGTGTATGAGAGCAAGGGTCTGCTATGTTGTTTCAGTTCACAACACATTAATTCCCCATTAGTTTAGTTTACCTAACTGTGAGGAAGTGTCATGTATAATGAACTAGCAGCTTATCCAGGGGAATTCTTTTTATCTTCTCGTTAGTTTAGAGCAACCATTCTCATACCTGTCCACTATATTTTTTTGTAGTTCATCTGAATGTTGTTTTACAGCTATCCCCTATATATATACATACATACATATATATATATATATATATATATATATATATATATAACTTGGAAAGGGATGCATGTCGTTCAATCAAATAATAATACAAATTATATACATGCATATATGTACATAAATACATACATTTAAATGTATATAGGTATGCATACATGGGTACAGGACGTCATAAAACATAAACAACATGAAATACGCAAATAAATTTGGATATGCAAAGACCATTGCTTGAAATAAGGAGTAGAAGGGCACCTGACAACTGATGAAGGGTCGTTTTTTATGTTACTTGTCTTGTTTTCCATTTGTTTCTCTCATTCTTTGCGTACCCAACTTTATTTTCGTGTTTCAGGTTGTTTACATTTTATGACATCCTGTACCCATATATGTGTACCTATATACATATATATGTATGTATCTACATATATGTATGTATGTATATATGCATATATGTGTGTGTGTGTGGTGAGGCTCTCCTGTTGTATATGACGGACAATGTTGAACAGCCTGCAAAGTTGATTTGTTTATAGTGATCGAATATTTGTGGTGTACGTTAGTTCAGTCTCTCCATCAAATTGGGCAAGTGTCTTCTACTATAGCCTCAGGCTATAGTAGAAGACCAAAGCCTTATGAGCAGATTTGGTAGAAAGAAGCTGAAAGAAGCCCGTCATGTGTGTGTGTGTGTATATATATATATATATATATATATATATATATATAGAGAGAGAGAGAGAGAGAGAGAGAGAGAGAGAGAGAGAGAGAGAGAGAGAGAGAGAGAGAGAGAGAGAGAGAGAGAGAGAAGAGAGAGAGAGATATGTTTGTGTCTGTGTTTGTCTCCCCACCATCGCTTGACAACCATCGTTGGTGTGTTTACGTCCCTGTAACTTAGCAGTTTGGCAAAAGAAACTGATAGAATAAGTACTAGGCCTACAAAGAATAAGTCCTGGCTGCAGTCAAAGGACTGAAACAAGTGAAAAAAAAAGATGGAAGTGGAGCCTTGGGGTTGATGTAATCAACTTGCTCTTCCCACAAAATTACTAACCTGACATCAAAGTTTGAAACCAATATTATGTAGAGATAAACTATCATCTTCCAGCTATATTATTACAGATTTATAAAATTTATGTCTCCTCTGTGTTCTCAACCTACACATCTTGATAGGCTTATCTGCTCCTACTGCCATTATATGCACCTTTTGTTCATGGTGGAAACTTGTCTTCCTGTTCCATTTCAAATAACCAAACCTGTTTTTAAATATGTATTTTTTTTCCTCGACAGGGAGGTCAGAAACAACATCATCATCATCTTCATCTTCTCAACTGGTTCCTCCTCTTTCTTCTAATGAACTTCCTCTTCCTTACACCCCAACACCCCAGGGTGGTATACCGATGATCAACTGCAAGGTTTGCCAGGCAATGATTAATATAGAAGGCAAACTTCACCAACATGTTGTCAAATGTAGTGTTTGTCACGAAGCCACGGTAAGTACAAAGTTCTCACTTTCCCACTTTTTATCATCATTGTGTTTTGTCTTGCTGTGACACTTTCACCATCTTCATTGAACTGGACTGTACCAGTTCTATGCACATGGCTCAGTGGTTAAAGCATTGGGCTCACAATCATGAGGTAGTGAGTTCGATTCTCAGACCAGGCTGTGTCTTGAGTTCTTGAGCAAGACACTTTATTTCCTGTTGTTCCAGTTCATTCAGCTGTAGAAATGAGTTGTGATGTCACTGATGCCAAGCTGTATCGGTCCCTTTGCCTTTCCCTTGGATAACATCGGTGGCATGGAGAAGGGGAGGCTGGTATGCATGGGCGACTTCTGGTCTTCCATAAACAACCTTGCCCAGAGGGGGACTTCCTAGGTGCAATCTCATGGTCATTCGAAACTGAAAGGGGTTCTTCACCTTTTACTGTCATGTTTTGTCGTGAGTGTTTCATTGTCTTCATTGGATTGTACCATTTGCCTGAGCTATGCCATTTCCTCCAGACCATAGCATATTCTACACTTTACTCTCATTGTGTCTGGCTATGATGTATGTATGTATATATATATATATATAGGGAGATGTACTTGCATAGCAAGTGACCTGATCTGAGATTGTGTGCTGGAACGAAAACAATTGCAGCGTGGAAGGTGTTTATAAGCCATTTAAAATAACACACAAAATCCGTTAGATTCACTTCAACATTTAAATTTAATTTGTCAAAATATTTTCGTCGCTTTGAGACTGCGACCTGTTCACTGACAAAATTCTGTGCTGCCTCTGAGAAACTAAGTTAGTTCATGATATATATGTACGTGTGTATGTATGTATGTATGTATGTGCATGCACATGTGCACGTATGCATCTGTGTACATGCGTATGCATGTGTGCATGCCTATACACATGTATGTATATATGTAGATATGTATGTATGTGCGTATGCTCGTATGTACTTATGGATGTACGTGAGTAATAGGGTAAGTGTGTAGACGTGTTTGTGTGTGTGTACATATGTATGTACATGTGAACATATGTTTATGTACTGATATGTGCGTCAGTTCAAGTTGTATACATGACTGTTACTTTGAAGGTTGTATATACGCACACATATACATATGCATATACACATATGTAAACACACACAAACACATGTGTGTGTGTGTGTGTGTGTGCGTTTGTCCCTCTCACCATCGTCTAACGGTGAATTGATACAACGTCTTAGATACATATATATATATTTTCAGTCAACCAGAATATATGGAGTTCATTGTTTGTGAAAGTTATGTTAAAAATGTGTGTGTTTTTGGAGATTTAGAATGATTCTTAATGTCTAAGATGTATGCAAATTAACACTATTTGTAGCCAATCAAAGCAGCTCCTCCTGGGAAGAAATATGTCCGGTGCCCATGTCATTGTCTCCTCATCTGCAAGGGAGCTTCTCAAAGAATTGCTTGCCCTCGGCCAGACTGGTAAGAAAGTTTCCTTTTTACCTTCTCTTCCTTCAATCTTTTCCCTGTTGTCTTTACCCTCTTTCCTCCTTCCCCTTTCTTCATTCTATTCTCCGTCTCTTCTTCTTTTAAACTCAACATGTGATTAGTTCTTCATCCAAAACCATGCTGATGTCAACTTTGCCTTTCATCCTTTTGGGGTTAATAAAATAAAGTACCACTCAAGGGCAGGGGTCAATGTAATCAATCATCCCCTTCTGCTAAAATTATTATTATTATTATTATTATTATTATTATTATTATTATTATTATTATTACTATTATTATTATTATTATTATTATTATTATTATTATTATTATTATTATTACTATTATTATTATTATTAAGGCAGCAAGCTGGCAGAGTGGTTAGCATGCTGAGCAAAATGCAGCTAAGCATTTTGCCCATTGCTATGTTTTGAGTTCAAATTCCACCAAGGTCGACTTTACCTTCCATCCTTTCAGGGTCAATAAATTAAGTACCAGTTGAATACTGGAGTTGATGTAATTGACTATCTCCTTCCCCTAAATTTCAGGCCTTACCCCTCCCCTGAACTTGCTGGCTTTGCATACTGAGGTTGATTTGACTTACCCCTCCCCCAAATTGCTGGCCTTGTGCCAGAATTTCAAACTCTTAATATATTACTTTACACTTGACTTCCCCCTTCTGGCTCAGTCCTGGCATTTGCTTTCCCCATCACCAAACTGGTCAGAATAAATTAATCAGGGAGTTTCTACATAGTCACTCAGTCTGCTAGAAATAGCAATCAAATCTCTTTCAAATACACCTTATTGTCTTATAAATGGTGAGGCTACATTAAATAGTGTAGTCCTAGATATATCTTACAAAAAAAAGTTGAACGGTAATAGGTACTCTTTTACTTGTTTACTTGTTTCAGTCATTTGACTACGGCCATGCTGTCGAGAAAATCGACCCCAGGACTTATTCTTTGTAAGCCTAGTACTTATTCTATTGGTCTCTTTTTGCCGAACCGCTAAGTTACGTGGACGTAAACACACCAGCATCGGTTGTCAAGCGATGGTGGGGGGACAAACACAGACACAGAAACACACATACATATATATATATATGTATATATATACATATGTATGACGGGCTTCTTTCAGTTTCCGTCTACCAAATCCACTCGCAAGGCTTTGGTCGGCCCGAGGCTATAGTAGAAGACACTTGCCCAAGGTGCCACGCAGTGGGACTGAACCCGGAACCATGTGGTTGGTAAGCAAGCTACTTACCACACAGTCACTCCTGCGCCTAAAGTAGAATACTTTGATCAGAAAAGTCTCCTTAATTAGGGTTGAACCTAGGGCTAAACAACAACAACAACAACAACAACATTAATAATAAACAAATCTCTTCCTCATGACTTCACAGCCACCTCGATCGATGCCTGTCCAGTTAAACCAATTCTGTGTTTGACATTTCAGCCATTTACACCTGTAACCTGTTCTGTTTCTGTTTCAATTGCAGCAAAAGAATTATCAATCTCAGTCCTGCTCCAACAGTTATGATGCATTCACCCGGAACCAGTCACATTGAGTGTGCACATTGTGCCAAAACATTTTTGGTAATTATTTAGCTTTTTTTATTGTTTTATTTAAAAAAATTTTTTTTTTTTTAATGAATTTAACCCTTTAACATTCGGATTAATCTGTTAACTGTAATGCTTATTTATTGACATTGTTTTTGAATGAATCCTGCATTGTCTTGTAGTTTTGAGATTTTGATGATTGTTTATTTTTAGGAGGACATAGTAGGGTAGGTGCGAAAGGTCAGGTCAGGCCAATTTGAACATACAGTAGATAGAATATTTGGGCTTGATTCAGCCAGTTTAAATGCTAGCAGGTTAAACTCTCCACCATTTCCAGTTACAGCCTACCTGGGACTACTGCAGTTTTCATGTTACAAACTGCCCCTTTCTTACCTAAAAATACCACCCCAGTTTCCACATTACATACTGTACCTGCCAGAACCTAAATACCCATATTAAAAAGTTCAGGTTTTAATTAAAATTTCAACCAAAATGAGTTTTCAGGAAACTAAAGTTTAAAAGGTTTTACAGTTTTATAAGATTGTTAGTTCTACATGCGCACTTCTTACATTTTTGAACACCAAAAAAACTTGGTGGTTGTTTCTGATTAAACCAGTGGAACATCCACTGTACCAGCTATTAATAATAATAATAATAATAATAATAATAATTTGAAATATTAATTTGTTGCAGTTTAATGTTCGATCAACATCATTGGTACGATGTCCACATTGTCGGCGAGTGTAAGTACTCAGTTTATCTATCTATCTATACATATATATATATATATATATATATATATATACACACACCTCTAAATTATCAATACCAGAGTACCAGAGTTTATTAATATTTGTACACAAGTGTATGGGATACTCAGCCACTTTTATGCTAATTTGACGAGCAGGTATTTTAATTGATCCATCAACTGAACCCTTGTTGTTGAATGATAGAGAATCATCTTATTTATTGTCATTTAAGTTCATACACAATACACTACCTACATCATAACACAGTATTCTACACTATACAACACTGTACCACAATGTAGTGCTGTACCACAATGTAGTGCTATACTGCAATATACTACAGTACCCTACCAACATCATAAAACAGCATGCTACAATGTATGGTGGACTCTGTGTTGTCACTTTGACGAATGAGGCTTCTGCAAGTCACAGCTGCACAGTCTTTGGTGCCGGCATTTCGTTTTACTGAACAAGCTGTGTGATGACCAATATTAAAATGAGCCAGCTGGCAGAATTGTTAGCCGACTGGACAAGATGCCTAGTGGCATTTTGTCTGTCTTCTTCGGTTCAAATGCTGCTACTGAGGCTGACTCTACCTTCGGCATAGATAAAATAAGTGCCAGTTGAGTACAGGCTGGGGTTGATGCAATCGATTATCTCTCCAAATTTCAGGCCTTGTGCCTATAGTAGAAAGGATTATTGTAGCAGGTATGGGCTTGTGCCTATAGTAGAAAGGATTATTGTAGCAGGTATGGGCTTGTGCAGAACCTGTCCCACTTGCTTGCCTGTCAGACTTGTATAGATCTATTGCTACAAGTGTTTTGAGCCCAGTAGTCACAGGATGTGGGATCTGAATGGAATTACCTTCTCTTAGATGAGCAGCTGAAGGGTCTCATCTCTCCTGAGTCCACTGGGGCGTTTATGAGAGACCTTTTTTTTTTTACAGAGGCAATTTGTCATCATGCTAATTAACCCATAGCAGGGTCCTGACAAGTGCTGCTATTCTGGGTCAGTATAGCCCTAGGAATAATACATACACTATTGCAGTACAGTTCTTGTTCTACTGAATTTTCTCTCATTTTTAATAGTTTCTAATTTTTCCATGTGTTTCTGTAATCTTTCAGTTCAGCAGTTGGACCTTCATATGTGCGGAAAAAAGCAATTGTTTATACAGCGTTAGGTGTAATTCTCTTGGGAACTGCCATAGTACTGACAGTAAGGAATCTTTATTTTCTCCTGTATTAGAATCCTTTACCGTTCCAAACAATGTTTGTTGTTTTCACTTTTACAGATTTCTATTTCACTGTTCAAAACTTAATTTGGGAAAATGTCTGAGACAAGTCCTTGTTAATTAAATTGTATTTCGTTTTTGTATTTGTTTTTCAAGATTCTTGATCCACATTCAAACTGGTGTGTCGAAAAGTATTTTATTGTGTTTTTTGTTGTGTCCAGGAGAGATTCATTATGCCAATAACATGTATGTGCTTGTCAGCATAATGAACCTTTCAATTTGCAACTAAATCAAATTATAATTTGATTTTGAAAGCCATTCCTGAAACTGACCTGGAGCAGGGAAGGGCATGTCATTGAAGGGGCCACAAATGATGACAAAAGGACTTTGGTAAAAACACTTGATTAACTGAATGACTAATTGAACAATCAATTAGTTGATTGGTTAAATAACTAACCAATTGACAAATAACAAAGCAGTGAATTAGAACTAGTGTATGTGTGTGTGTTATTGGCATAATGACCCTCCCAAGATACAACTAATTCTGTTTCAACAGACACATTCACATCAATCATCTTGCAAACCAAATACAGAAACAAAATATTCCAAATTAAAATTTATCTACTTATTTACTTCGTTTTTAGAAACAAGAATTTTTCTTTTAATATTGATACTTACACTGTTTCATCTCATTCATTCCTTGATTATTCCTGGGTTTGTTTCATTCCTGGATGAATACATAATTCTAGACTGGACTTGAACATGGTTAAGGAACTGAAATTCCTAGTTAGAGTCCTGTCTGTTACTTTATGCACATCCACAAAAGAAAACACCTGTCTAGGTGTCAATACAAATATTAAATCTTCTTTCATTTCTAATGGTGAGGTTAATTGAAATGAAAGATTGTCTTTAGTGTGTGTTTGTAAAAGAGTCAGTTGTCTCTATCCTTGTGTGTGTATAAAAGGCCTTCTTTAGTTTGTCTATCTAGGACTGTTAATGGTGTGTCTGTTTTTGTGTGATTGTAAATGTCGAGATGCCTGTATTCTTTGATACTCTTCTCTTGCAGGTGATGACTTACCAGCTTGCTATGAAAAACAAAGGAATATATGCTGCCTGGGCAGGTGAGTAAAAGAGAATTTCCTGCTAGTTTCAGTTGCTAACTAAAACCCATTTGGTTTTAATGATGTAAATTTGAGAACAAAGATATTAAGAACAACTCACAGATTAGCCATATATACACCGTCTCCTTAGATTCAGTTCTCAAACATGACAGTTCTTCAGGCTAATACTCCCATTATATATAATACTATATAAAACACATAAAACTCCACATTTGCCGCATCTAACTCCACACACCATGTGCATGCACACACACACACACACACACACACAGTCACACAGTCACACGCACACACACTGCCTAACATGCATGCACAGTTGCACACAGTCACACACATCACTGTCACTCACTCACACACAAACACACAGTCACGCGCACACATGCACAGTTACACATGCATGCACACACACACACACAGTCGCACACATACAGTCACACGCGCACACACACACTGGACAAATCTCTTCCCAAAACTATCCCCTTCCGCTCTGCCAGGTTCACTCCATTGCAAACATATGTGCCAAGTGTGAAAGTGTCTTGGGTCATTTCAAGCCAACAAAGCCAACAAAGCCTGCAAATGAGGCACTCCAGAACTATCCCATTTTCCTCAGCAAACACATCAGTCTCCCTTCATTCCTCTTACCCTCTGTCTGTCTGTCTGTCTGTCTGTCTGTCTCTCTCTCTCTCTCTCTCTCTCAACACGTTATCTTCCTTTAATGTGCTCATTTCCATGCTTGAATAGGTTAGATGGAATTGATGCAGACTTTCAATGGCCAGATGCCTCTCCTGTCACCAACCCTTGCCTGTCTCCAAACAAGGTGATATTTTCCCATGGCCAGATATTTTTCCCACAGAAGGCTGGAAATAAACAAACTTACATGTATGATTATGATGCTTGTTTACAGCCACCATGTGAGGTCACAATAAAGGGACACACACACATATGTATTTATGATAGGCTTCTTCCACACATCCATTATGCTATATAGAGTTGCTGGTAACAGCAAGTCAAGGTCCACAACCAGTCTTAGAGGGCCATAACTCCAAATAAAAACTGACTTTGATTGCAACAACTTTGTCTCAACCTATGGCAGCAAAGAAAAGGGAACTTGAGGCAAATGGCAATGATCTGCTTGAGTCAGAAGTGAGTGCAAAGGAATCTTTTTTTTCTCTTTTTATTCACCTCTGGAGGACTGGAAATTTTTCAATGGCTAAAATCAAGAAGCTCTACTGATAGTTTCTTTATAGTTTGGCAACTTCAGGAGAAGTACTTAGCAAAAAGTAAACCACTACATAGTATTCATTGATCTGAAGAAAGCCTTTGACAGGGTGGTTGCTGTGAAAACGACCTACAAACACTAATATACAATGGGCTTCCTTCAGTTTCTATCTACCAAATTCACTTGGGGCTTTGCTTGGCCCAGGGTTACAGTGGGAGTCATTTACCCAAGGTAGCTATGCAATGGGACTCAACCTGAAACCATGTTATTGGGAGGTAAACTTCTTAACCACACAGCCATGCTTGCACCTATGTATGTGTGTATATATACAAACAGACATTTTTCTTTGTGTACTTGCAATCCTGTTCTGTTTACAAAGCAGAAGAAAACATGAATTACGCAAGTCCAGAGCTAACGCCTTCCCTTCACTCCCAGCAGATCACCAGTGCCGCCTGACCTGCAGCAGAGCCATCCAAGCACGTATCGAACTGATTGGCAGAGCTGGACACACAATGACCTGTTGTCTTCTCCCGTGTGATATCCCTCAGTCACTGTCAATGACAAACTAATAATACACACACACACATGCATATATATATATATATATATATATATATATATATACATGTATGCATACACATATGTACATATATACATGTGTCTGGATGAGGACAGCTGTATAAAGAAATGCCAAGCTCTAATTGTGGAAGGTACCTGTGGGAGGGGTTGACCCAGGAAGGCATGGGATGAAGTGGTGAGAAAGGATCTTTGGATGTTGGGCCTCACTGAGAAAACGACAAGGGACTGGGAGATGTGGCGATTTGCTGTACTTGATGAGACGTGTCAGGCCAAGTAAAATTGCTGTCTTCCACAAAGACAGGCTTGTCCTTTCGGGTGTCAGTGCTGCGTTAATGCACCCGGGCCAGTGCTGCATAAACGCACCCTTGCCAGTGGCACATGAAAAGTACCTGACACTCTGTTCACCTAAGCACACTCTGTAAAATGGTTGGCATCAGGAAAGGTATCCAGCCGTAGAAACCATGTCACAACAGACAGTTGGAATCTAAACAGTTCCCTGCTAGCCAGCTCCATGTTAAGCCGTCTAACCCCTGCCAGCATGGAAAACAGACATTAAACAATGATGATGCACACACACATACAAATACAAACATTGTTTTAATTTTTTTTTTTTTTTTTTTTCAGTGGCGTTTATCTTGACGGCTCTTTTCTTGCTGCGAGCTTTGTGTTTAGGTACCATGAAAGTTAGCCATATCCGACGTCCTGTGTAGGAACCAACAGTCAACAGTTCTTCAGCTCTGCCACTCTCAGATGTGTCTGCTATCATTTAACTTGTTTGCACAGCAACAAATATATGATATAAAATATCTATACATACATATATATATGTATGTATGTTTAACAACAACAAAAAAAAAAAACCAACTTTCAAAGAAGTCGAAGAAAAAACAAAATAATTGAGCTTTCAGTTTGATGATAAAATTATTGCTGACGGCGAAAAAAAAAAAACCAACAACAATAAGAAGGAATGGTTCATCTTTTTTTTTTCTTTCTTTCTTTTTGTTAACATGATTTGGATACTAAAAAGGACATTTCTTTTCAGTTGCTGAGCCAGACATCAGCCAAGGACCACATTAAACGTTATGTAGCTGTCGGCTTGTTTCAGAATCTTTACCATCTTTCAGTGATTTAGGAGTCTGGGACAGGTGTGGTGGAGTAGGTGTTTTCCTTTCCCATTTACACAAAAGGTAGTCACTCTGTCTGTCTGTCTGTCTCTATCTCTTTCTTTACCTCTGTCTCCCAGTATATACATTCTTCGTTGCTACTGGTCTTCTCGTCTTCATCTGACACCAACCTAGACCTAGAATAATCTGTTAAAGAGGCACAAAACCAATACTTCAAAGTTCAGGTGGACTTAGTCATTCATTCATTCCACTGAGAAGAACTTGCCTAATAACTTGGCTGTTTGTCGTTGTTTCTTGTACTCCCACCTACAGACTAGTTTGACTTAGTCTCTGTTCCGGCTCACTCTATTAATGGTACATGCTTTATATATATATATATATATACTTCAACATTGGTGAAGTTCTCCCCGCCCTCTTTTATTATATATTAGCCTTTCCTTTCTCCCCCCCCCCCCCTGCTTCTCACTATCTCTGTCTCTCTTGATCCTGTGCTGACTCAGTAACTTCAAAGTTTGGAAACTAAAATTATTGGTTTACTTATTCCCCACCCACCCCATGAGTAATTTAATCTTTGTTAATCGTTGAAGTGATTTTAAAAGTTATTAGGAGTCAACAACAAAAAAAAAAATGAGGAAAAAAATTTAGATAACATAAAAATTCTAAACATTTCTATGGAAGCTTTTAATATTTTTTTTTTTTTTTTTTTTTAGTTTATGAAATTTAATTAAAATGAATCTATTCTATAAATTGATCTTTTATTTTTTTTTTTTCCTCCCTTGCTTTCATGTGAGATTGTCTTTGGAACAAATTGTTGGTAGCCATTCCAGCTCTTTGAAGTTTTTCTATTACATTTGATTAGATTTGATTTCCAATATTGTTTTTTTTTAGTTTGCTAGAAACTGAGAGACAAGCTTCTTTTTTTTTTTTCTCAATTATTATCTTCTGTGTAGAAAACATAATCTTTTGTCTTCTAGAAGACAATAGCTGTTTCATCCCCTTCATACGTATAAACACACATATATTATATATACATACATACATACATATATATATATATATATATATATATATATGTGTAGTTAAATAAGATTTGGGTAAAAAGTTTGTAAAATGTTATGCAAAGCTCGTCCACAGTAATTGGCTAGCTGATGTCATCATAGTGGAAATGCTCCTGCTACTGGATATATATTTTCTCTCTCTCTCCTCCCTCGGTTATATATTCTTGTGAACTAATTCCCTAATAAAGAAGGATAGCAGGCGATATAACAGACTAAAAGGGTTAAACATCTATATTTAACCCATTATCCTTCTACTTTATATATTGATTTGTAGGGCACTGGGTTTAAACACCAATATTTACTATATTTAGCATCGTTGTCCCTCTGCTTTATTATACACCAATTTCAAAATCAGTATTGAATTAGCTGTTCATCCTAGGATCATTCAAAATTAGCTGTAATATGTCACGGGGATAGGATATCATCCTGTATACTTCTCTGATAAAACATAGTCTTGCATTTAGGAATAAAGTGAGGGCGGCGGCGGTGGTGGTGGTGAGGGAGCAATATTTGTTTTGTTTTTGTTGAGTTTTTGTTATATTCTGTTTTTCCAATAAATTACTAATTGTCACCTCACCCCACTCCTCTGTGGAAAGTTTATTATTTCTAAAGTTTAATCTTGAAGCTAAATTTTACTACTAATAATACTTAGTAAAACGTTGCCTCAGTTAGGCCGCAAAGAGGGACCAACGCAAAAATCTATCACATTTCACAAATTTAATGTAGGAGTCGGGAGAGAAGAGAAGAGGGTAGTTGAGGTGCTGTTTAATTACTGTTTGTATTGTATCTTAGTTTTTTTTTTTTTAACCGCTAGTTACTACAATTGGGCTGTTGGATAAATTTGTTCCTTTCATTTCCTGCTTGGCATTCTATCGTCATATGTCTGGAAAGACATTGAATTTATTCAAACTTCAAAACTGATAAACAAAAGTTGTAGAAGAATAAAGTTACAAATTTATGACAACTCAATGTAATTATTATCATTTGAAAATGGCAGGCTGGCAGAATCGGTAGCACTCTGGACAGAATGCTTTGCAGTATTTCGCTCGTCGCTACATTCTGAGTTCAAATTCTGCCAAGGTCGACTTTGCCTTTCATCCTTTCAGGGTCAATAAATTAAGTACCAGTGAAACACTGGGGTCAATGTTATTGACTTAATCCCCTCCGCCAAGCTGCCCTTGTGGCAAAAATTTGAAATCATTATTACTATGTTCTAAGATTTTCAAACTTTGTGATATTTAATGTAAGGAATTTAATATAAGGAATTTAATGCAAGCCTCCAATCTTGTCTGGTATTATTATTATTATTATTATTATTAAGGCAGCGAGCTGGCAGAATCGTTAGCACGCTGGGCAAAATGCTTAGTTGCATTTCGTCTGTCTTTACATTCTGAGTTCAAATTCCAACAAGGCCAACTTTGCCTTTCAACCTTTCAGGGTCGATAAAATATGTACCAGTTGAGTACTGGGGTTGATGTAATTGATTTAACCCCTTTTTCTGAAATTACTGGCCTTGTGCCAAGATCCAATACTATTATTATTATTTTGTGTGTGTGTTTTTTTCTCTCTCCTCTGGTTTCTCTAAAAGATGAATTCCAAATCAGTGGCTCCAAATCATTATGTTGTCTTTCCTTCTCTTTTTTCTCTCTCCCTCTCTTCTTCCCAACTCTCTCTCTCTCTTTTTATTCTCTTTTCTTTCTCTTCTCACAATCATTAACTTCAGTTCTGCATTGTCATAAATCTGTGATAACTCTAAATATTTGCATTGACGCAAATGAACTCCTAATAATGTTTGCTACACAACTGAAGTAGTGGTTATTTCTACCGGCTTGTTTTATATATATACATATACAAAATATATATACATATAAAATAGTGTGTGTGTATATGAGAGAAAGGGGGCTCTGAAGTGACCCCCTTCCCCTGCCTCCTCATATATATATATATATATATATATATATATATATATACATATATAAATATATAAAATCAGTTGTGTGGTGTTTCTGCTGTCTCTACACACCATCTTTGAGGCAGTGTTGGAACAAATATATATATTAAAAAAAAAAAAAAATTTGAAAATAAATATATTGTAATAAATACAATTCATAATAAAGAACAACTCAAATAAAAAAAAAGATATTTAAAAAAAAATGTCTTTGTTTGGAATACAAACAATCTTTAATTGTCTGTCTATTCATTCATTAAACATATCTTAATTAATTTTGTCTTTATCTTTTTTTAAATTTTTTTTTTAATATTTTCTTAATATTTCCATCGATGGTCAAATATAAAATGCTATTTGTGGTTTCTTTTTTTTAAACTTTTGGTATAAATATTTTTCTAAATCTAAGACAAATCTCTAAGAATTATTCTATTTTGCTGTCTGTCTGCCTGCAGCTGCTCTTTTATATTTTGCTTCAACTGTTCTGCTACAATTTCTTGGCCATCACAAATTCAATATGATTGTAACACTTTCATTACACTGTAGGCATGGCTGTGTGCTTCACAAGTTTCCTTTCTAACCATGCATGCCTGTGCGTGCATGTATCAATGCAATCCAGGATCTGAGTGTATGAAGTTTGTAAGTTTTAAGCAACAAGTGGTTAATGTAGAGAACAAAATAATTTATTGGCATTGTAAGTTACACACTTTTTCTCTATATTGGACTTAAAATGCATTTCAATAAGTTGTTTTTGTACAACTCACTGTTAGCAATTGTTGTTGTTGGCACTCCGTTGCTTACGATGTCAAGGGTTCCAGTTGATCCGATCAACGGAACAGCCTGCTCGTGAAATTAACATGCAAGTGGCTGAGCACTCCACAGACACATGTACCCTTAACGTAGTTCTCGGGGATATTCAGCGTGACACAGTGCGACAAGGCTGACCCTTTGAATTACAGGCACAACAGAAACAGGAAGTAAGAGTGAGAGAAAGTTGTGATGAAAGAGTACAGAAGGGTTCGCCACCATCCCCTGCCGGAGCCTTGTGGAGCTTTAGGTGTTTTCGCTCAATAAACACTCACAATGCCCAGTCTGGGAATCGAAACTGCGATCCTATGACTGCAAGTCCGCTGCCCTAACCACTGGGCCATTGTACCTCCACGATACATTGTATAGTTAATCAGTTATTGAGCCATGCCTATAGCTATGTAGTAAACTTCTTTAGTAGAGGAGAATAAACAATGCTGAATACCTGGCACGGTCGAGTTGTTTAACACCTGGTTTTCCACTTGAATATGGCAGCAAGTGATGGGAAACCTGTTCTTTGCAGGAAACATAAGCTTTTGTATGTTTCATAGGAGTTGTCTGTTTTGAAAACGTCTGAAACAGTAGCTTGTTTAACAGGACAAGCATGAAACTCCATGGCTAAGAGATGTCATTCACAGAAAAGATCTGCTGTGTTGATCACTTGGGATCTGTGGTGAGAGATCAAAAAGCCCCTGCACTTGTGATATGAAGTTGTGTGTGAATGTGACTTGAAAGCGATTGACATTGACCCCTGTTCTTTGTGAAGCAATCACAGACAACAGGACTTTATAGGAACAACAAATGTCATGAGCATTAAGCCGAGGACAAAAACCTTTGTAAGACCTAGATGAATGAGGTTTACAAGGCGGGGAAGTTATGTCTTTTTATAGAACACTTGTAGCATCTACGGAAGAAGCACCACTTTTTGTGTAATAGAATTGACTGAACAATGGACTTCACAGTCATTTCAGGAGTTTCTCTTCAGTTTCCTTCTCCACATCCTCCTCTACTTCTCTCTCTACAAGACGGACAGATGCCGCCCAAAGAACTCTACACAAAGTATATAGATCTTTGACAGTTTCGACAATGAGGATGGAGCAATTATCATTTTTAACATTTGCTTTTCCATGATTGCATGGATCAAACACAATTCATCGAAACAGATTTCCGATGGTCGGATGCTCTTCCTGTCACCAATCTTCACCTATTTCCAAGCAAGGTAATATTTTCCCCTTCGCATCTTCCTCACACACAAATATGATAGGTTTCTTTTACCAAATCCACTCACAAGGCTTGTCACTGTTATGAAAGGGTTAACACTAGTAATAGGATAACAGCGTCATTATTGTCATTCAAAGGGTTAACACTAGCAAAAATATGGCTGTCTTTGCTTATTAATGGGTTAACAATCAGCAGTGATACAACAGCATCATTACCACTAAGAAGGATAACACTATCAGCTGGGGTACAACAAGCAGGGTACATGCCCTGGACACTACTTTAAGCAGGGGGCACAATTTCGGCCAAGATCATTTTCTAATTAAGCCATTGAAAAAAAAGTTGGGTGGCGGGGGTGCAGTTGTAATGCTTGCCCTGACACTATTTACCTTAGCTAAAGGGGCACGGGTGGGGGCGTTAAGAGATTAATGGGGCTCTAGAGGGGCGCTGGAAGACCCCCCCCCCTCAACCTCGGTGAATTTAATTTGAAGGTAAAACGTGTTTCAAATGTTTTCAAAACTTTTTCTACTTTAGCGACATCAATCAAGACATCAAGCATGTTCTGGTATCAGGTGTAACTGGTGTCGCTAAAGTGAAACCCCAAAAGCAAAATCTAAAAATAGTCGTGCCCCACTGACTTTGGATGATCATAACTTTCAGAAAAATTGAATATTTTTTAAAGGAAATTTTCTACGAATATGTGTTATATCATGTAGATTCCGAATATACAAAGTTTTTGAGGAGAAGTGTTTTAGGAGGGGGTGTGGTGAGGAATTTCCGAAAATTCATCGGAGTCCACTTCAATTCCTCTTAACTTTCAAGAAAATGGATATTTTTTAATGGCATTCTGTATAAAAACACCTTTGACTATGTAGATTCCAAGGACATAGGAATTGGGGGGGGGGAATAATTGGGGGTCATTTTTGAGAACCGTGTCCCACTCGGGGTTGTTTTAGAACAAGTCCATATTTGTTTCATTTTCTCTGTTTTGTGACTTTGTGCATCCGTAGATTTCCACACAAACACACATGTAATTTTAAAAAAGTTCAAACGGGGAATTATTTCACTCAATATCATGTTTACTATAGAGATTATGTAACAAATTATACTTTATATATGTTATACTTCTATATTTAACTGCGCGTATATATTCCATCTTTTTGCTTCTGGGGTCTGCTGCCTTTCTGTTAGAAACGTTTACCTGGGAATTTACTTCAAGTGAAAAAAATCGTATGCAACAGGTAAGTCATCTTAATAGTATATTTCTGTGTACCAGATCTTTAGCTGTTATTTTTAGCAGAGCGAGTTTTCAGGTGAGGGCTTCATTTGCTTTCATTGCCTGTTTGTTGCTTCAGTAGAAATCTACGGATGCACAAACGTACAAAACAGAGAAAATGAAACAATTATGGACGACTTGTTTCCAAAACACCCCCGAGTGGGAAACGGTTCTCAAAAATAACCCCCATTGTCCCCCCACCAATTCCTATCTCTTCGGAATCTATATAGTTCGAGGTATATTTGTAGAGAATTTCGTTAAAAAACTAACCATTTTCTTGAAAGTTAAGACCAATACAAGTGGGTTCCGATGAATTTTCCGAAAGTCCCCATCACACCCCTCCAAAAATACTTTCCCCAAAAAACTTTGTATATTCGGAATCTGCATAATATAACATGTCCATAGAAAATTTCATTAAAAAATATCCATTTTTCTGAAAGTTATGATAATCCTAAGTCGGGGGTAGAAATCTGTAGTTTTGCCAAAATTAATTTTAATCATAATCATGAAGAGGAGCAAGGGCGGCACTGTCATGGTGCCGCAAGGGCACTGTCATGGTATTAGCTGTCAGAAGTGAAAGTAGAAAAATCTAACAAGGAACGTTACTGCTGGTTTGAGTTGATTCTTTGGCTGCCGACTGGCCGGAGCTGTCTGTCTGTCTGTCTATCTCTCTCTCTCTATGTATCTATCTATCGATCACTCGTCCACCTTCGGTTGTTTCCGTAGAATTTAAACAAATGAATTTATACTAATAATAATTCACTCCTAGAAATCGTCCTAGAAACAGCAGTTAAAACCCCCCAAGAAATCCTTCTACTCTCTCTCTCTGCTATAAACATCACTGAATTTATACTAAAAAAAATTCACTCCTAGAAATCGTCGGAAAGTAATTGGAACAAATTCGACACCTATATCCATGCGTTTGAAACCTTACAGAGTATAAGTGTCTACGGAGCATAAATAAGTATCACGTTTATTTTTAAACTTAACTTCAAACTTCATTTGTTTTCTATTTTGCTAAATTCTCTCTATTTTAAATAATTTGCAATTTCAGAAAATATATTTTTATATTAAATTTGCGTATTCTAATTTGATAAATTCTACGGACACAAACGAAGCATTTTCCCTTTCCTTAATTCTACCAAGAGCTTAGTATGAGGGAGATTTGGCTGTTATTTATAGCAAATTGAACCTCAGCTAAAAACACTAAATAATTTTAATTGTAATGATGGAGAGGAATCTCGGGGTACAACCTTAAAGTTGATACCGTTCGCCACAACGAAAGTTTATTATTGATTAAAATCTCATGTTGTGAGATTTAAAAATAGTAATTTTCTAATTTATGGTTAAAAAGAGTTTTTAAATATCTGTAATTTTTTCGTCAAATACCGTCCTCTACAACTTGTTACTCATCTGCGTAATCTTCAAGTTTAGGGTGGTAAAAAAGTAAATAAAAATATACAAGGGAAATAACTTAACGTCTTATTAGTATTATCCATACTACTCTGAAATGTGTTTTTTTTTTTTAGCTGTTTATAAATAAATAACACGTGTTTTTTTTTGTTTTTTTATTTTTAACAAGTCCGCATGGTACTAAGCAATCCTCGCAGGTAAACTCATTCCTAATAAGCCGACGGCGCGCACACCATTCCAACATTTTGTGTTTTGAACTGCTGCATATCTCACTAATATTCCAATATTCTTCTAAAATTAATTGACGAGTGACGATTTCATTTTGAGGAATAATAAGTTGTTGTGCAACCGGTCTTCCACGAGGCATTTTTGATCTCTCAGCCTGGTACTATGATATTCAATGACATGTGTGATTTATATATAAACAGCTAAAAAAAAAAAAACACATTTCAGAGTAGTATGGATAATACTAGTAAGACGTTAAGTTATTTCCCTTGTATATTTTTATTTACTTTGTTTACCACCCTAAACTTGAAGATTACCGTGGAAATAAACACAGTTGCCAAACTTTCATTCATAAGACTTTTTATTATTTGGGTTTTTGTTTTTTTTGCATTTCAGTTAGTGCATTTGTAGGCATACAATCGATATGAGTATCTGTAAGTGCTCCCAACTGCATACAAGCACATATGTAAAATGACATCCTTTATTTTTTAATCATTATTTGCTGATATCAAAATAAATAGTATATTGAAATATAAAAATGTTTTGTAAGGGGGCCATTTGTGACTCCAAGGGTAAAAAAGGGGCGTTTAGCCAAATGGGTTTAGAACCTTTGATCTAAATTAAAACCTTCCATCAAAATTTTGTGCTAATTTATGCCTCCAACATCAGTTTGATATTGACAAAATTATTTGATTAAATACTTCACCAGGTATAGTATATTCTACATCAGATATAGTATATTCTTTTCCCCCTGTATTTCAAAAAATTTTCTCTTATATTGTCTTATTAGGTTACACTTCAATATTTCCAAATATACAAAGTTTTTCCTTGCCTCCTGATTCTATTGAATCAAATGGTTTGATTCTTTTGATGCCAACCTGCATGAAACAGCCAATGGTTCTATGATACAAACTTTCTGCTTTAAAGAAAGCTAAATTAAAACCTTCTGTCAAAATTTCTTGTAAATTTATGATCCAAACACCAGGTTGATAACGACAAAGTTGTTTTACTAAAATTAATTAAATGAAAGGGAGTATATTTTGATAGAAACATGGCAACAAAAGGGTTAAACTTATTCGATGAAGTGCTAAGATTTTTGTCATACAATGCTTTGCTGGATGTGCAATGTCAGTGTGCATGTATGACAGAGTGTAAGCATCTTGGGAGGAAAGTGGGACAGAAGAGGCATCAGATGTGGTGTGCAAGAGACAACTGCACTGGTATGTGCTACATCAGTGTGCATGAGTCATACACTGGTGCAACTCTCTGGCTTACCAGCTCCTGTCAAACCTACCAACCTATGTCAGCATGGAAAACAGATGCTAAATATTTTTCTTTTCCTTTTGGCACTCCGTTGCTTACGACGTTGAGGGTTCCAGTTGATCCGATCAACAGAACAGCCTGCTCGTGAAATTAACGTGCAAGTGGCTGAGCACTCCACAGACACGTGTACCCTTAACGTAGTTCTCGGGGATATTCAGCGTGACACAGAGTGACAAGGCTGACCCTTTGAATTACAGGCACAACAGAAACAGGAAGTAAGAGTGAGAGAAAGTTGTGGTGAAAGAGTACAGCAGGGTTCGCCACCATCTCCTGCCGGAGCCTCGTGGAGCTTTAGGTGTTTTCGCTCAATAAACACTCACAACGCCCAGTCTAGGAATCGAAACCGCGATCCTATGACCACGAGTCCGCTGCCCTAACCACTGGGCCATTGCGCCTCCACTCTGCTAAATATTAATGAAATGATAATGAACTGCGAAAACTGTGTCACTAAACTGACCAAGTCACAGTTGTGTAATGGAAATTTTGACACTTCATGAGATAAATTTAAAGTGAATTTAGCAGCGTCCTTGCATGTTATTAAGCCTTCTGACCACAGCATGCTTGAAACTGTCCTGCTGCTAGGTTACTAACTTCTTTTAACACTAGCATTCAGATTATTTTTAAGTAATCTTGGAGTTTTGAGATTTCAATGTTGTGATTGTTTATTTCTTACAAGGACATTGTAGGGTAGGTGTGAGAGGCCAGATCTGGATGGTTTGAACATAAGTAGAATATTTGGACCAGTTTAAGTGCTAATGGGTTAGAGGGACCTAAATTCAAAAGATTTCATGTTATGTCCCAAACACCAGACTAATAACAACAAAGTTATTTCACTTAAATCTTTACCTTTATTTCAATTCTTTTAGAAAATAATAATGTATTCAAGAGAAATATGGTAACCCGAGAGTTAAGAACTAAGATAGTTTTAGAAGGCTGATACAGTTCAGTATAAGAAAAGTAATAACTATTATGAAATTATTGCCATATATTACATTTGTTCCATTCTTCAAACCATATTTCTCTTCAAGTTTGTCAATACTCATGGTGTTGCATAAATCTTTATTGCATGTGTAAGAACATCGTGTCACACCGTTGATATCAAGACATCCACTCGATTCAGGTGCAGCGCAGCCACGGAAGGCTGACGTTATTTCTTGAGTCGCTAGAGAAAAGAAAAGAAAATATTTAGGTGTAGGTATGGCTATGCAAAAGATTAAGGTATAACTGCATGGTTAAGTTTATTTTAGTGCCATGTAGTTATTAGATTTAGCTGCCACTGTGTGGCATCTTGTGCAAGAGTCTTGTGCTAGAGTCTAAGATTAAGAGAGAAAGCTAATGTGTATAACTCTTGTTTGCAATAAGTTTTGTGTGTTTGCCATGTTTTTTGGCATACAAATTGATACTTTCTTAGCCTTGTGAAGGTATATCTATATACATAAATGTGTAATGGTGTCTGTCTGTGTGTGTGAATCGTTCGAAAATTCAATGCTCAGTTGGCATCGATTTTTGTGAGCTTAATCGGGTGTTTGAATGGAAATTCTCATAACGATGTTATTTTTTCACATGTAAAATTTCAACAAAATTGATGGGTAACACTTCGCACGGGGAACATAGATGATTTCAGTACAAGATCAGAGGTGGGCTTAACTTCAACATGGAAAACGCAAGCAACGCCGGGTCCAACAGCTAGTATTAGGATATTTTTACAGGAAGAAAGAAAAAACATTGAAAGTATAAAAGATCAAATCGTCCCACTAATTACTTTGCCAAGGAATAAAAAAAAGAAAAGGGAGGATGGGGATTAAGCAGCAGAAAATAGGGTGGAGGGACTAAGGGGGTTGTACACGTCAGAACAAATGGCATGTTCAGATGTGCCTCTTGTGAGATTAAAATTCAAACAACCTGGAGCAACTTGTACACCAAAATAACTTTGGAGGATCTGAAGTCCCATGTGAAATAGTGCAGGGTTTGCAAACATGTTTGCATTACATATTTACACTATATAGATATACTGATAACTCTTTTGTTGGTGAGAGCACTTGTGTATATGTGTTGTCACTGGTGGGAGCTCTTGTGTATATGCACTGTTGCTGATGAGAGCTCTTTTGTATACATGCTGTTGCTGGTGGGAGGTCTTGTGTATGCATGCTGATATGTATACAGGTTAGCATCATGAAAGTTGGGATAGACCCTGGCATACATTCGGCTACCAAACAATGGTATCTTGAGAATAAAGACATATGGAGAGGTGGGAGGGGTTAGGCTCTGATAGAAGCTCCAGATCAAACACTGTTCAGTTCAAACATTCTTTACTTCACTCCCACCCCCACCCCCACCCATCTGCTTGCCAACGCTGCCCCTCTCCACCCTCCTTTTACCATCACCTCCTCCTCAAAGCAACTCTCTCACACCAAAATACCTGTGTCCCTCCATCCCCCACCTCTCTATCACTCTTCCCAATACTACTCACTCCCTGGAACACTTCCCTCTCTTCCACTGTCTTCTCTCCCCAACCCCCTCTTCCTCTCCCTTCATTGCCCCCTAATCCCAGTATTCCTCTCCCTCCCTTCCACCTTTGTCATAGAATCCATAAGAAAAGGAATTTGCTACCAAAGACAGCTCTCCTTCCTATGACACTATGCACCAACATATTCCAGCAATTTCCTAAGTCAACACCTGGTGATAACTGATAGACAGACAAATCAGTTTGCAGATTGTCCTGGATAAGCTAATCCTCAACATCAAAGTCTTTGATCTTCTCAAGGAGTTTCCCTAATGTGGCTGTTGTCATTAAACAATGATCTAAGTTGGTGATGTTTAGCCAAACTGTGTCCATAGAAAGAAATGGGATTTCAATCAATAAGGAGGTCGCCATCGTGAGTCAAACCGTGCAGTGTAAACACTTTCTCTGTTGGGGGAGACAGACTTAAGTATTGCACACATATACACACACACACAGAAACACATACAAACATATGCAAACATATACACAGATATAAACACAGACACATACATATGCAAGCATAAACTAACACGCACACACACACACACACACACGCGTGCATGCGCACAGACATACACACATACAACCACACTCAGTCATCTTCTTATCCTCCTCCTATTCTGTACCTTGTATTTTCCCCTCTTTCCTCCCCCTCACACTGACCCTCTCTATTTCATTCCGTCTCTTTTTTTCTTTCTCCCTCTACAGCTTTCTCTCCTCCCTCTCTCTCCTCCCCATAGTATATCTATTCCTTTCTTGCTTTCTCCCTCTCCTTCTCTCTTCTTAGTTTCCATACCATTAAAAGGTGGAAATCTGGCCTGATTCCAAAATGGTATGATATGTTGAGCTGCAGCCTCTAGGAGTAAAGTTGAAAAAGTGTGACACACTGACATTCGCATTTATTATATTAGATGAAATGAATGAGAAGCACTTTTACTTACCTGTGTTTCTCAAAGTTCTTATGAGACAAGAAAATGAACATCTGTACATTTTTGATGTTTCGTTGAAATGCTCGCTACACTCTATACCTTGTTTGGTTGAGGTGATGGTGTATTGGCAGCTATAACACATTTGACGGCATTCTGTAAAGTAGGTAGACATAGACAAATCAATGTGCACACACACACAAATACTAGCAGTAGATTTGAGGAACCGCTACTACTATTACTACTGCTAAGGAATTAACGAAAGGATTGTCCACAATTAAAAATCTGATTGTAATCCATCCATCCATCTACTCTGCTTGCTTTTCCTGGGAGGGTCTGGGGACAAAGTCCTCAGGCACCTTCATCATAGGGTCCTACCAGAAACAATTGTCATTACAGTTTGTTCGAATTCCCCAACATGACCAACCGAGACTAATGGATATTATCTGACCAATTTGTCATTTGTATGATTTGGAAGCACCAGCTCAGACTACTTGGCCATGTTGATTGGTTTTCTTAGTTAGATCCTCTGTACCTTGTTCTCTTCACTGAGGCTCCAGCTGGGCCGACGGCTTGTGCTGGTTGACCTCATGCCACAAGGTCATGGCAGAGGAGGAGGAGAAGGTATGAGGGGCAGCTGAAAAGTTCTTGGCCTTAAGGGTATTGTGAAAGGCCTAGCTGGAGGCCCAACCTTCCAAGTTCTGGGCTGAGAAAAACTGAAGGACTGCTGCAGTAAGTGTGTGAATCTGAGAGGGGGGTGGTGGGATATGTTGAATAAAATCATAATTAACTGATCCTCCTGTATTTTCTTTTACCCAAATCCAGAAACTTTTCAGCACTCCCTTGTATCTCGTGGAGGGGGGACTAACTAGGACTCTGTTTGATGGGTCACCCAAGTGGACCTGGTAATATACCTACAAATGGTAAATCCAACAACATGCTGCAATGGTGCCTACCCCTCCACACACACATCTTAGTTTTGATGTACCTCTAGTCAGTTCTCCTGATTGGCTTGGCTTGAAGAATCCATTTGGTGTTTCCTTACTGTGGCATACAATGACCACTTCAATTGAGTTATGACAAGTGTACCACTTGATTTAATCATTAGCCATTGATCAGGACCAGAATCCAAGTCAAAAGTGCAGAAAGAGCAAAAATATAGCAGGGGAGAGAAGTAAACAAGATTTAAGATTGAAAAACGGTTTCATGTAATGAATGAAAAGAAATATTGAGATCAAAAGGGCGTCTTTGAAGCTTCTTCCCAGCAATTGATTGACCAAACAAGGGAAATTCATATAAGTGCTTTGATTACAGGATTAGAGGTTGGTGAAATTCGGAGAAGAATTAAAATGAACAAGAAGAGTGTGAAACAACAGCGGCAGAAAATAGTAATGAAGGGGTAAGAGATAAAGACAATGAAAAACAAGGAAATCATTATATGCCTGAGAATGTTGATGAAGATAGAGAAGAGAGAAGATGATCTAGTTGGACAAGAGGCAGTAAACGTTGCACATTACTTAAATGGTGAAGAGGAGTTTCTAGAAATACTGCAAGGTAAAATATGTGATGAGAGCAATGAAGTACCATGAAATGTCAAATATAAGGACAGAGGAAAAGTAAAGAGAGCCATAGCAAAATAAATGACATTTTGAGTTTGGTTAAAATAGTGGATATTAGTGAGAGGAACCGTGGTTAATATTGTAGCTGAAATAATAGAATACAAGTGGAAGACTGTTGAAGAAAAGGAGGGGAATGAAAAGAACGAACCAAACTGGAGGAAGAGAATATGAATGAAGTTGGAAAAGACACAGAAAGAACTGGGACAATTGAATAGGATAATGAGAGGAGAGCTCAAGAATGAGATAATAATCAGAAAATTGAATAGGCAGTACAGGTTAGAAGAAAGGGGGAAACAAACAGTACATGAAGAATTGTCACAAAGGGTGTCAGCATTAAAGGCCAAACTGAAAAGATATGATGCTAGATACAAAGGTCTTGAACGGAATGGATTGTTTCTGTAAAATAGATGTTTTTTTGAGGATATAGAAAGGGAGAAAACGTCAGGAACTGATTCCTGATGCCCAAGAAAGTAAAGTGTTTTAGGGAGAACTTTTGGAACAGGCCAGTGAGACATAAAGTGCAAATTGGCCAAGACAGGTGAAGAGACAACTTGCAATTGTAGCAAGACAAAAAGGACGTCAGAATTTATGTAATTAGTGAGACTGGAGTTTAAAAAAATATAGCAAATTGGAAAGAACCCAGCCCAAGTGGAGTATAGGGTTATTGGCTGAAGAATTTTACACAGTTGCATAAAAGGATCACTACACGTATGGATGAATGCCTGCAGAAGGGTCATGTCGCTGCTTTCATGACAAGTGGACAATGTTATGTCTCAGGGACCCTAACAAAGTAAATTGGTATCAATTTTTGTGACTTGTTTACCACTTATGAGGACACTTTCGATTGGTCGCTTGGCAGAAAAGTTATATAACCACCTGGTAAGTAACAATCAACTTCTAGTGGAAAAGAAAGGATGCAGAAAGCAAAGTAGGGCAACAAAAGACCACTTATTAAATAAAGAAGAAGAAGAAGAAGAAGCTTTGTCTTACCTGCTGAAGCCAGAATGAGAAGAAGGAAAGTCAAGACGACAACCATGGTTGATGGTACCTGCCAGAGTCTCTTGATGTTGTTGGTGGTCAGAGTTTGAATGAAAATTGTTCTCCTGACAGAATGCTGATCCTGCTTTTACCTTACAAGGAGTTGGGAAGAAGACAGAAAGGAAAGCAGAAACAAGTTAGCCTTCTTTTTTAAAAAAAATTTATTTACATTTCAGACAAGTACTGTGTCAATAGAGACTAAGAAATCCAGTTGAGAGCAGTATTCCAACCTGTGCTTCCACACACCTGTCTGACCACCATGTGAATAAGGTCTCTGAAGTGCATTCTTGTTCTGCAGGCGTGGATTTGTTTTGCTTTCAGGTTTCTTTTGTTTTTCTTTATTTATTTTTGCTATTATCATTACTATTATTATTATTATTATTGTTTTCCCTGTTGCCTTGTTTTAAATCCAGTTCAGATGAATCAATAAAGAGATTCTGTTGAAGTAGGTGAACTTTTCAGAAAAATGATTCACATAAAACGAATAAAATAAATGAAATATGTAGGAAACAAACTCTCCCCACCTCTCTCTCTCTCTCTCTCCTCTCTCTCTCTCTCTCTCTCTCTCTCTCTCTCTCTCTCTCTCTCTCTCTCTCTCTCTCTCTCTATATATATATATATATATATATATATATGTATATATATATATATATATATATATATATATATATATATATATGTATATATATATATATATATATATATATATATATATATGTATATATATATATATATATATATATATATATATATATGTATATATATATATGTATATATATATATGTATATATATATATATGTATATATATATATATATATATATATATATATTTATGTATATATATATATATATGTATATATATATATACATAAATATATATATATATATATATATATATACATATATATATATATATACATATATATATATATATATGTATATATATATATATATGTATATATATATATATATGTATATATATATATATATATACTATATATATATATATATATATATATATAT